>NC_067474.1:119194635-119494635 GCF_947179515.1 Apodemus sylvaticus | reverse complement strand
GGCCATGACCTCTCACTAGCAACAGTGCAATTACATGTGCCCAGCCACCTTTGTTGTCCAGTTCCAGAAGGACATTGCTCATCGCCTCCCCTGAAGCCCCGCCCCCAGTCTCTGTCACTTGATAGAGAGGTTTCGCATCCTCACACTGGCCTTGCTCCTTTTCTGGTACAGCCTCTGCTCCTGGCTCCCAAATCTTCCTGGAAGAAGCATGGCCCAAGCCTTGGCCTTCTTCCACATGGTGCTGATCCTTCCAACATCTGAAGCCTGCCTCCTCCCCCCTTGGAATTTCCAATTGGTCTTTATTTAATAGAGGTTCAAATATCTCTTTTAGGTCTACCTGATCACTTCTGTGAGCCCTGAGCTGGAAGGGAGTACCTTGTGAAAGTGCTAAGTCCTCACGGGGACTAAGCCACAGAGCTGGGCCATGGCCTAACAGCACAGTCCTACTCCAGAGTGCCAGTAACACACCAAGCATTGCATTAGCACCAATCCATCCCATCTACTGGCCAACCCATGATGTGGGTTGTTACCAGTTCACAAGTGGCTTTGTGGAAGTCCAGAGGGTTAAAAACATTAGTTCAAAACCCCTCAGCCAGTATCCAGGAACAGGCAGTAGATTATAGAACTTCCTGGATGAGTCTAGATCAGTGTGCCTTCCATTTCCTGACCCAGCACCAAGGGGATAGAACTGAGAAAATCATCTTCTGAGACAAAGCAAGGGTGGCCTCTGACCCCATGGGATCCTCTGCAGATGCCTCTCAGAAACAAATATCTGTTGATTCTGCCCTCGGGTTTGTGGCACTCCTTGTCAAACATGTAGGCATGTTTTTTGGTACTTTCAGAAATCAAGGCAATTTCTACACTCAACAGAGGTAGAATTGTTTAAAGCTTCAGAGGATTGGGAAAGAGGGAAAAAAAGACACTAATAGAATGACATATTTTTAGTATAATACTTCAGAGAAAACTCTGGGGAAACAAAAAATAAAATGAATGACCTAAATATGGTTCTTTTTTTCCTTTTCTTTTCTTTCTTTCTTTTATTTTTTTAATACTATGAGCTTCAAAGGAGTGGGCTGTGCTGGATCTCTGAGTGTCCCAAATCTGAGACATTTGAATATAATAGAAAGTCTACTGGGTGGAGCATTTACTTTAGCCTGGGAAACCACATGCCCTTGACTGCAGGGCTGCCTGGGAGCTGAATGATCATAGGCAAAATGCTAAACCTCTCTGCATCTCAGTATTGCAATCTGTGAAATATGAATGCTGGTATTAACTTCACAGGGCTCGCTTTTATATGAAATCAATTTGTATTAAATATTTACCATATAATATCTGCTATGTAAAATTGAATATATTAATGCATTTTATTGTCTTAAGTTGTTTAATATTGATGTTAAATTTATACTTATGCAAATAAATGAGAAACATGACAGGTGATAGGCATGTTCCAAAGGACAATGCCTTCTTCGCAGGCATTGCTGGAGTGATATATTGCTTTTATTGGAAACTTGGACAAATGGCCCATGAAAGCATTTTCCTCTGCTTGTGATGGATTCCTGAGAGGCAGGCTGTCTTGGTCATAAGCAGTCACTTATAACAAGCATGGGAAGCTGATGGTTCAAGCAGGAATTTCCTCCCTATGTTTCTGGGGTTGGAGAATCTCAGGTGACTCTTTCTGTAGACTTGTTTTGACCCATGGAGTGTTGCCTGCTCTTGCTTTCATGTGATATCCAGGCATGGAACCCTGGGTTCTTCTCCACTATGGAAACTCATCTCAATGAGCCCTTCTAATTCTAAAACCTACCCAACGATTCTGAACACAATCACTTTGCAGATTAGAATTTCAATATGTAAGTTTCAGAGAAAGTGGACACACCATATGATAATATCAAGTCCACAAGAGATTGTGAGTGTCAGGGTTCCCCTTCAGAGTTGCTGGGTGTGGGCTGTCAGGAGCCTGCATCCTGCTTCTGTGTCTAGTGTGGGGACATAGCCTCGTTCTCACAGCCATGACAGTCCCAACTACCTGATTTCACAAGGCTCCTCTGTCTGACTTTGTTTAGGGAACCAAGGGTCATTTGTTCAGGAAAGGGGCCTCTGCCCAATGGGGTGAGTCATGATTTGGTCAAACCTGACAGGTTGGGTCATTGCTTTTGGGAGGTGATAAGTTTAAGCGGTGGGCCTATGCCCTAATTCTGACATTGTGACATTGGGGAGGGTCCTAGAAAAGATGATCCTCCCTGTGTGCTAGGATGTGAATATGTGGTACCCGAGGAAATGCAGCTTTCCTGAAACCAGGAGGGAGAACACAAAGAAAGTTGAAGCTTTGAACTCAGAGCACTGAAACTATTGGTGGTCAGGTTCAGAGATCTGGAACTAATGCCCTGTAATTCCAGCCTTGCGATACAATAAACACCAGCATTGTCAGTGATGTTTGTCTATGTCATCTATAATGAGCAGACAAAGCATCCCAAGGAATGTTAGTACACACCCAACCTGGGCCTCAGTCAGTCTTCCTGGGCCTTGGTTTTCTTTATTGAAAGGTTTGGACTAGGTTTGGACTGGCACATGGGTAACCCATGGCTAGTTTCAGCTTAGCTACCTTCTTTGATTGTTTCTCAAACAAATCAAACACATCGGGGGGAACATGACTCTAGTATTTTCAAAAGGTCTCTTGACTCCCCCTCCTCCCCAGGGGTCTCTTACACTATAAGAGAGTACCTAGAGCTTCTTCAGTTAGGAAGATATCTCAGATCCTGAATATGTTGGTCTTCTCTATGAATAATCATGGCTAAAGGGCTAGGGCAGTGGTTCTCAACCTTCCTAATGCCGAGACCCTGTAATACAGTTTCTCATGCTGTGGTAATCCCCAGCCATTATTTGTTGTTACTTCATAATGGTAATTTTGCTACTGTTGTGAATTGTAATATAAATATCTGATATGCAGGTAATCTCATATGCCACCTGTGTGGGGGTCATGACCACAGGTTGAGAACTGCAGCACTGGAGATTTGTAAAATTACTCAATTATGCTTGACTGAAAATCATTTTAAGGTTACTAATATTTAAAAAAACTCATAAAATTCTACATATAGGTCCAGCTTTTAATCTTCTCTTGAAAATCAAATACCTGCATAACACTGGGATCAATTTTCTTCATAGTGTAATAACTGGAACCTGAGCCTACAGAATCTTTCTCTCTGGTCCTACAAAGTCTTCATGACTACCCTTGTCTTTAACCACAAATGCGTCTGATTTACACCTCTATAATCTCTTTCAAGCCCCTGAGACATGCACAAGCCCCTAAGATCGATTCCAGCTATGTGGTTCTGATCCTTAAGCAACATCTAACACCACATAAATACAACCCAGAAATATGACCAATGGATCCTTACGGAAGCATGGTTAACACAAGAACACATCACTAACAGATCAAGTGTGTTCACCTACTGCTTAATTTTTAAAGGAAAGTTATAGAACATTCTAAGTAATTTTTAAGAATTCATTTCACATCACTTCTTTGAGCCAGCATTTAGGACAAGTTATCTAGAGATACTAGATTCCCATGTCTTTGACTGTGAGGACTAATTCCTGGGCACTGAGTTACATGAGCTTAGTCCAACAACCATATGTGTTAGCTTTACTCGAGCTGATCATATTTGGAGAATTAATGGTCTGACCAGCAATAAGAATTAGGTTGCAAAGCACAAGCTTATACATAAGTGGGGAAAACATTTCCATAGTGAAAGGTGACTTAATGCTACAAATCATGTGAATTTAGGGTTCCAAGGGAACAGGGTACAGCATTATGATTTGAACGAGAAATGTTCCCACCAACTAATGTATTTGGACATTTAGTCATAAGTTGGTAGTCCTGTTGGGGAGACTGCAGAATCTTTTTAGAAGATGATTTCTTCCTGCAGGAAGTACACTATTCGGGGTGGGCTTTGAGGGTTTATTGCTTCTCTTCACTTGCTTCTTTTTGTGACTATGTCTTGTGTATGGACAAAATAAGAACTCTCTTCTTCCTGTTCCTGCTGTCACGCCATGTTTGTCCCTCCTATTATGGACACGTTCTCTCTGGACCCTAGAGCCAAAATGAGCTTTTGTAATCTGCTTGTAGTCATGGTATTTTATTACAGCAACAGAAAAGCAGCTGAGAAATCTACTGATGTTAATAACTTGAGTACTTTTGTTTGCTTGCTTGTTTGTTGTTTGTCTGTTTGTTTTGTGGGAAAGGCTTTGGAAGTCTGAATCAGAAAGGCTGTTGAATACTATAAGTAGGGCTCCTTGGGCCATCCTAGCAGGAGCCTGGAAGAGAGAAATGCTTAAACTTCAGTAGACTGTGGGTGTCTGGTTCATAAGACTTCAGAGGGAACAATGATTGTACTAACAGCTTGCAGGGGGGCTGTTTGTGGGATATTTTGGCAAAGAATCTGGCTGTATTCTGTCTGTGTTCAGAAAACAGAATAATTCATTTGGCAGAGGAAATTTTTCAAGATAGCACAATATCGAGACTATGGCATGGCTGTTACTAATAATTCTTATACTTGTCTATATTGAAAAAGAGCAACAAGCTCAACAAAAAGAAAAAGGAAAAATATATGTAGTTTGAGAAAAAAAGAGCAATAGGAAACTTAATGTTACAGCAGGCATCTACTGAAGAGAAGCCTCGCCAGGTGGCAGAGGCAGGTGGATTTCTGAGTTCAAGGCCAGTATGGTCTACAGTGTGAGTTCCAGGACAAGGCCAGTCTGGTCTACAGAGTGAGTTCCAGGACAGCCAGGGCTATACAGAGAAACTCTGTCTTAACAAAACCAAAACAAACAAACAAACAAACAAACAAACAAAAAAGAAAAAAAAAAGAAAGAAAAGAGAAGCCTCATGCTCTGCATAAGAAAGACAGGAAAGGTGCCCACAGGACAGGAATCTAACAAGCACAAACTGCAGGGTATAAAAAAGAAAGAGCCTAAAGGGATTCTTTGCAACTGCACATAAAAGCTGGTTTAACTGTGCTAACGTGGTGAAGGAACATCCCAAGCTGGCAGCTAAATATGGCAATATCATCCACATGGTACTGGTTTTGGAACAAGAAAGATAAAAGATTGTGACTTTTGTGGATTATTCCTTTGTAGTTTCACAGAGCCACTTAGGCCAGGCAATGTGTAGCATGGTTGGAGTCCCTCAAGATTACTAATCGAAGCCTGGATTGTGGTGGAGACCTCAAAATATTGGAGATGCCCACAGCATGGGACATCTGCCAAGGAGAGATATATACATATAGGGATGTGAACCAACCTGAATCAGATGTACGCAGTTTAGAGGCAAAGCTTGAGAAACTGAGTTATCTAAAATATTTGAGATTGAAGTACCAGATACGAGACACAAGCTATAAAATCTGATGTTTGCCATGCAGAATTTTGGTCTTGCTTTGGTTCAATTTTTGTTTAGTGTGGCCATATTTCTCCCTTTTTGAACAGGAATGTATATTCCATATGCCATTGTATATTGTATGTTCTCCCTTCTTTCCTTCCCTCCCTCCCTCCTTCCCTCCCTCCCTTCCTCTGTCCCTCTTTTCTTTTCTTTTCTTTTCTTTTCTTTTCTTTTCTCTTCTCTTCTCTTCTCTTCTCTTCTCTTCTCTTCTCTTCTCTTCTCTTCTTCTCTTCTCTTCCCTTCTTTTCTTTTCTTTCTTCCCAGGGGGTATTAGCTAAGATAAATAGTGTTGAGACTATTAAAGACTATGGTGACTTTTGAAGATGGACTAAATACTTTTTGCTTTATAATGTGACCAGGAACTTACAAGGACCAGAGGCTAATGCAGCTGTTTGAGTGAAAAATGTATCCTACAGGTTCATGTATTTGAATTTGAGTTTTTGGTCTTCAGTTAGTGGTACTGTTTGAGGAGATTACGAAAGTTCCAAGAGGCAGATCAGTGCTGGGGAATACAGCACCATGGGCAAGCTTTGAGCATTGATAGTCCCGCTCTTCTGTCTGTTTCCCATGTGCAGATGAAATGTGGTTTCTCAGCTTCCTGTTCCTGCCACCATGCCATGCTGTCCCCATCATGATGAACTATATCCCTCTAAAACTAAAAACAACCAAACTCTTTCTTCTATAACTTGCTTTTGGTTATAATTATTTGATCTCAGTAACAAAAGAATAACTAACATAAAGCCCAGGCACCTCTTTCCTCCCTTCCATCTTCAGCTAACTTCTTCCTCTTCTTCCCTTGGAATTCAATTCATTCTTGTTGTACTGCTTCATGTCTGGGTTTGCTGAACTGGTTCCCCCCACATACATTCCCAGAATTTCCCATTGTCTTGTCTAGGACTTTTTGGGATACATTAGGTTGCTTTCAGGACATGGAGTGCAATCTTATTCTAAAATCTTGACTTCTCCTTGAAGGGACCAGGCTAACACTCTCTTCCATGTGATCCCAATGCAGTGACTGATAAGGATTTTAATCACACACAGCTTTATTCTGGTGACACATAAAATTAGGTCATACTTTTTCTTTAGAGAATTTGAGTCTTAAGTCTGCCTACCTACCTACTTACACACACACACACACACACACACACACACACACACGTGCACGCACAGGAGAGAGAGAGAGAGAGAGAGAGAGAGAGAGAGAGAGAGAGAGAGAGAGAGAGAGAGAGAGGAAGAGGGGAAGGGAAAGGGGGAGGGAGAGGGAGAGAGGGGGAGATGGAGAAGGGGAGAGGGAGAGGGGGAGGGGGGAGAGGGAGAAGGAGAGAGGGGGGAGAGGGAGAGGGGGAGGGAGAGGAAGAAGGAGAGAGGGTAGAGGGAAAGGAAGAGGGAGAGAGAGGGGGGGGAGGGAGAGGGAGAGAGGAGGGAAATGGAGAGGGAAAAGGAGAGAGAAACAGAGGGAGAGGGAGAGACAGAGGGAGAGACAGAGGGAGAGGGAGAGGGAGAGGGAGAGGGAGAGGGAGAGGGAGAGGGAGAGGGAGAGGGAGAGGGAGAGGGAGAGGGAGAGGGAGGAGAAAGAGTTAGAAACCAGAGCTAGAGATGTGGCTTACTTCTTAGAGTGCTTACCCAGCATAAGCAAAGCCCTGGCACCGTACACCCCAAGTCCCAGAACTGCGGAAGTGGAGGCAAAAAGATGTTCAAGGTCATACTATATATAGGGAGTTAAATAGTTAGTTGGGGTATGTGAGGCTCTATCTCAAAAACAAACATATATGAGAAGCAGGGGTTGAAATGGACTTGTTCTCCCTGGAGAGTCTATTCTACTACCTGTCTATTTCTGTCCTTTGGGTGTACAGTCTTTTCCCTCGCCTGTCAACTCCCATCTTTTTTACTATTTAAAAGTAGGATAGAGGGCAGGGTGTGGCCATGCACAGCTTTAACCCTATCACTCTGAAAGTAGGGGCTGGTAGATCTCCTTGGATTTGAGCCAGAGCTACAAAACAAGTTTCAGGATAGCTGGAGCTGCACAGGGAAACCCTAAATCCTGTCTCAAATCACTGCCCCCCACCAAGTGATATGGTATCATTTCTCTCTGTTGGTTACAACCAAGGATCCTGAGGCTAGGTTCAAACTGTTATCAGTGTTGATCTCTATCACAATGTTTAACATGTGGTAAACTTAGGAGATGAAATATAAAATATAAAATGTTTCCCAGCTGAATAAATTCCCTACCAATATGCATAACCAACTTACAGCATTCCTGAAAGATTGGCTTGTCTTGTTTCTATACTAGAACAGGACAGGCAGTGGAGAACTGCCTCACTAGACAGCCCTGGGCATTCAGAACATTGTCCCCAAGGAATATACATTCCTCCTTGGCAGACAGCTGTTCCTAATTGAGTTAAAATGTTATTCCCATTAACTCCTCCAGCCCAAATATTCCTGTCCTTTGCTGGGCCCATGAAGTGTCTTCCATAAGATAATTTCAGAGTCAAGGATAGTAACATCCACAGGGTTTCAGGGCTTGCTAAGAAGTCTCTATGGGATAACAATATCTCACATTTGAAAGGCAAATAACACCTAGAGGGTTTTCAATGCTCTTTCCTAACCATTAGGTAATTTATTCTCACAAAAACTCTGAGCCCCAAATTGCTGTGGGATTACTAGTCTCTATTTTACATATCAGGGGACTGTTGTAGAAAGATTATAAAAAAATTTTTTTTCCAGGTCATACTGCTAATAAAGGAAAGAGGTGAGACTTGCTGTCTAAACCTTACAGCTTAATTCTCTCCATGCCTTCGTCCCACCATAAGCATCTCACCACAGATCTGCAGTGCTAGCTCAGGATGAAGGTGGGGAGGAGCTCCCTCTTCAGCCTCTGCCTCTGGAAGAACAGAAAATTGCTCTCATTCTTCCATCTTGCAAGAGAGGTGTGATTATTTCTGTTTCAAGTTGGAGAAAATCGGGTTCCGTACAATGAGGAGATTTGCCAGAGGTCACTGGTAATACATTCTAAGAGGGACACTCAAGCTTAACCACAGAACACAGACACCCGTGTCCTAGGAGATGGGCTGTGCTCATGTGTATTGCCTTGCCATGAACCAGAGTGTCTTTTAGTCCCAGGGTCCCAGCAAGGTCAACGGCCTCCTCCAAGCTCTGTCCCTGTGATTCTGGGGCCACTTTGCTGCTATCTGCTCCCCTACGTGGTATTCTTCTGAGTTCCTCCCCAAGTCACTTCATTAGTCATCACCTTGTAAGGTTTGGTTGAGCCTTGCTGGTGAGGGGGAAGGGAAGCTGCCCACATGTGAGGCACTCAGTTACTTTGGTTTGCCCATCTGTGGGCAGTGCCAGCTTTACACGGACAGAGCAGCCCACAGCTGCGTCAGACCATAGGAAACATCTGGATTCTGCCAGTCTTGCTTCTCTGCCCACAGGCTTCTCCTTACAAAGGAATCCTGCGTTCTTTAGGTTTCTCTGCAGGTTTTTATTCTCAGCCCAGATAATGCTATAAAAAATAAGGTAAAGTTAATTATTGGGAAATGAAAATGAAACTGCTATCTAAACTCTTAGGACATTCACATTATGAGCATGAGTTTATTGTGATTAAAATGATTAATGGCATTTCAGTAAATACTGGAGAATCAGTATCATGAATACAAAGAAGATGAAAGTCTTATCGTCATTACAGTGCATCAAGGAGAAGTGAACACTCCTTATCTGCTTGTGTTAGGGAATGAGACAGTGCACATTCGGGGAGTCCTTTTTGGCTCGACAATTACTATAGTCTACAGCCTCATTTTCTTATACATGTAACTTTTGGAAGCAATGGCTATTGCCTAGGAGGAAAAATAATACCTCTCATATGTTAAGACATACCAGTGAAGCAGAAGTGAAAGGCCAGATCCTATAATGTGTTAGGATATGACGAGTAGGAATTTTTAAAACTGGCAGCAACAATGGATGGCTAATAGAGTTATTGGGATTTTAAGTACCTGTAGTTTTATTCTCAAATAGATTACAAATAAAAGAGCCGAGTCAAAATATACTTGTTTCTTTTTTCTGTTTCCCTAGTATTGCAGAAGGCAAGACATCAAGTGTACCATTCTAAAAGGACAGACTAGAATGAAAGAAATCAACAGATTTGGTACAACATAAATGAAACCAAAGGATATACAGTAGCTTATGGAAAATACAATGGACTCAAAAAGGATAATGTTTTGGTTATTTTTATGATATAAAGAGTGTGTTTGATACTTAAAGACCTTCTAATAGAAAAAATAAAAAGCTCAAGCTCTCTCATAGAAAGTTCAGAAAAAATTTTAGCCAGTAAAACTGCAAAAACTGTTCCCTCTCGGGGGCAGGCGGGGGGGGGGGGAGCCATATAGTACAAGTTACAACATCAGCATCATGCTTTTCAGTTTGATGACTTAACAAAGCCCCACAGTAAACAGTGCTGTATAGATCCACAGGAGTAGACAGATGGGCTCACTTGGCCTCCACTAGATGAGCAAGTGCTCATGTGAAGCCTATAGAAGGCAGTTTGGAGGAAAGACATTATAGAGTGTATTTGCTAGCTAGGGCTATAAGAAAACACTTGCCTGTGTGGCTTAAGGAATGCTAGTTGGTTTTGTTTGTTTGCTTCTCTCTCTCTCTCTCTCTCTCTCTCTCTCTCTCTCTCTCTCTCTCTCTGTGTGTGTGTGTGTGTGTGTGTGTATGTGTGTATGTGTGTATGTGTGTGTTGTAGTTCTAGAGAGCAGAGATTGAAATTCAAGGGGTAAACATGGTGCCTCCCTTAGTTTTTGGTTGGCTGCATTGGCTGTCACTTTGCCACCTCTATGTGTGCTTCCTCTGTATCAGTTCTTCTCTGCTGTCTTCCTCTGCTCCTGTAAATGGTGTCCTTCATTTTGGGCTGGGGCTGCTTTCTGCTATTATAACAAAAGGCCCGGCATGTGCTGCCTATAAAGAAAACACCTATTTAGCTATATTTTGGAAGTTCAAAGACCAAGATCAGGTTGACCTGAATTGTTTGGCCTCTGGAGACACAGAGAGCAGGGAACATCTGGAGTGTGCAACAGAGGGGACAGAGACTGCTGACCCATAATCTCTCTGATGGCATGCCTCATGTTTTTGAGGTGTCAGTCAGAGAATGTCTTCCACAGGCAGTCCCCTACTATCATAGGTCTGTATCGCCTCTAGTAGCAGTACTCTGGGGCCAACAATTTTGAAACCACAGCAGACTCATCTTTACAAGCGCATTCAATCTGAATTGCTGCTTTAAAAGCCCCATCACCATAGTCATAGGAGGGATTCAACATTTACATTTTGAGGTAAAGAAGACACAATTTAGTTCATAACACAGACAGACACTCCAATACACAGTCAAACAGAAATGTTCCTTCCCTTAAACTGGGCAAACTTAATTCTAAAATTTCACTCAGAAAAGATAAAAAGATAGAAACAATAAAGCTAAGTACCCAAACCCCACAGCCGTCCTGAGTCTGAAGCGTATACCTTTCTCCTGTACCCTGATCTCTAACCTCAGTTTTCTACTGAAGTAAAATTGACAACAGGCCACTGATCAGAATATTTTTAGATAGGACCTAAGAATTTGTTTGTTTTTTAATTAAACGTCCCAAGTGTTTCTGATACAGAGCCAGGTGATGTGAAGATCATTTTGTACACAGCAACGAAACTGTCAAGATGCTAAGAATGGCTAAGATTAAAAACTCAACAGCAGGTGTTGGCGAGGATGTGGAGAAAGAGGAACACTCCTCTACTGTTGGTGGGGTTGCAAATTGGTACAACCACTCTGGAAATCAGTCTGGCGGTTCCTCAGAAAACTGGGCACGTCACTTCCAGAGGACCCTTCTATACCACTCCTGGGCATATACCCAAAGGATTCCCCAGCATGTAATAAGGATACGTGCTCCACTATGTTCATTGCAGCCCTATTTATAATAGCCAGAAGCTGGAAAGAACCCAGATGTCCCTCAACGGAGGAATGGATACAGAAAATGTGGTATATATACACAATGGAGTACTATTTAGCCATTAGAAACAATGAATTTATGAAATTCTTAGACAAAAGGATGGAGCTGAAGAACATCATACTAAGTGAGGTAACCCAGTCTCAAAAGATTAATCATGGTATGCACTCACTAATAAGTGGATATTAGCCTATAAAATTGGAATACCCAAAACATAATCCACACATTAAATGATGTACAAGAAGAACGGAGGAGTAGCTTGGTTCTGGAAAGACTCAGTGTAGCAGTATAGGGAAAAACCAGAACAGGGATGTGGGAAGAGGTGGATGGGGGAACAGGGAGAAGGAAGAGGGCTTATGGGACTTTCGGGGAGTGGGGGGCCAGAAAAGGGGAAATCATTTGAAATGTAAATAAAAAATATATCGAATAAAAAATATTTAAAAAAAAAAAAGATGCTACTGTCTGTACCTGTGTGGGACAATGCCCCTGCCTCTGCATCTGAGACTCTGGAGGAAGGGGCAACATTCCCGGCACACAACTCCTGGACTTTGTGATCAGAGGACCCCAGCTACAATATTGGCTGTGTTACCATTGGAAGAATAAAATTGGATTGTATAGGGTCCACAGGTCAGAAACCATTTCAGTTGTTCTTGGTGACAGGCACAGTTTATATTAGTGGACAGAGAACAAATAGATCTGGATTCAAACCCTAACTCCACAAACTGAGAAGCTGTACAAATCCAGCAACTTGCAGTTTCTCAGCCTCAGTTTTTTCTCCCCTTCGGTCTGTAGAATGGGTGCATAGACAAAGCACATTTAATACCTACTTTCTTGCTGTGATACATCTGCCTGAGGCAGGAGTGTTCCTGACGGCAGTGTCAGAGGCTGTGGGGAACAGAACCCAGCAAGCAGGTTAGAGTGGAATTTTGTCGCCTTTGGAAGTTAGATGGGAGGGGAGAAAATGCAGGCAAGGTTTCATCTGTTCCCTTTCTGCTGAAGGATCCCCGGATACAAATATTCTCTGTGATGTTTTCCTCAGATAAGTTACAAATGTGCCCAGACTTGCCTTGAAAGGATTTCTGCAATCTAATAGGCTGGGGTGTTAGTCCTGATAGTGTGAAATCCCTTTAGTGGCAAGCCAGGCTGTCAGCAAGGCCGGGGCCCTTCCTGAGTGTCTGCCCTTAAAGAGCCAGATAAGAAAAGCCTCACAGAGAGGCACATCTGGCTGTGGAAGGGAGACAAGGGCTCTGAGGAGAAGTAGCCCTTCTTTCTCAAGGCTGCATCTTTGGAGGGGGGAGGGGTGGCTATCTCTGAGCACTGGAATTCTGAATTTGGGGATAAGCTGTAAAATTTAATACATGGAGCCCCTGGATTGTTTATGGGCCGCCATTGATTGGTATTGGTGTGCTCTGTCCTGAAGATATCTGGGGGGCTGGGAGGCATAAAGACTGGCCAGCACAGCTGTTACCTGGGTGTGAAGCACAGAGTGGTAAGGACTTGCTGGGGGGTGGGGGATGGGAACTTTATTGTAGCTAATATGATGCTCCAATGCTCTGTGAGCCTCTTTACATGGCCGATGAAATTGAAATCGGCTACGGTTAGTAGGGACTTTTCAAGTCGCAGATAAAAGAAAGAGGAGTCAAGCTATGGCTGCTTGGTGCTGGGGAGGCAGCAGTGACCTTGGCTTACCTAGCGTGGGCTGCAGGGAAGACCTGGTGTTTTGTTTGTTCATTTGTTTCCCCCTCTGAAACACAGCCTCCCTGGGTAGCCCAGGCTGCCTCGAGCTGCTCTGCCTGAACCTCTTGAATGCTGGGATTGCAAGTGTGCGCCTCCCATGGCTTCTCCAAGTTTAACAAAGTGATAAAACAAACATAAAAATTTCCATCTGTATCAGTCAGCCTCGACAGTCACAGTACAATACTGTGGTCTCATTGGGTTCAGCCTTAGGGATCAAGATGCTAGTCCTGCTGGCTTCTGGGAAGCTCTCCTTCCCGGCTGGCTTTTGGAGGTGCCTTGGCTCTTCTGTCTGTGTCCATTCCTGGCCTTCGCTCTGATTGCAGAGAGAGCACACTCGTGACATCTTTTCCATTCTTCATAACGATGCAAGCTAAATGGTATCAGGGCCCAGCCCTCTGGTCTCATTTCATTGCTCCCTTACAGGTCCTCTCTCTCTATACACAGCCCTTTGAGGGCGGCTAGTGCTTTAGCACAGGAATTTGAAGGGATGTGTTGTCTAGAAGACACTCCTCATCATTTTAAAATCACAGCTCAGTGATCCGGTGGTAGGCAGCCATTGTCAATGTTTTCATCCTGCAAAACTGCAACTATGGATTGAACAGTAACGACACCTCCCCCCACCCCACCCCAACCCACCCCACCCCCACCCTGGCAGTCACAGCTCTGCTCTTTGTCTCTGAACTTGGCAGCTCTAGGTGCCTCATGGAAGTGAAATCATAGGGCATGTGCTCTTTTGTGACTTGTTTCTTCATGTCTCCAAACGCCATGGTTTCCTGTCACTACCAGCAGCAGGGAGAGGTCAACAGGGCCATCTGCTATGTGAGCCTTGGGGACAGTTGAGATTTGTCAAGGCCAGGCAGGAGCTAAGTCAGTGGAGGCTCTAAAATTCAAATGAGGGTCCCTTTGGCGCTAAGCCTTGGTGTTCTGTTTTATTTTGCTATTCCCTTTGCAAACCCTTTGGAACCAGCTATAGTCCTGCCTTTGTTAGGAGGCATGGGTCTTCTTGTGGTACACTGCTTTATAATTTATAATACATATTCTTCTGAAAGGTGGTTAGGCTGGGTTTCTGTTAGGAGGCCCAAGCATAATCCAAAGTCCCAGATATCCACTAGCCTGCTGACCACCGACGTCTCAGCCACCCTTTCTTCCTGATGGCCTGCCATCTTTGTAGGTAACTTCCCATCAGGATGTGGCTGAGTTATTTCCCTTGGGTACCTTCACAATGCTTGCTGTCTTTACCCACTTCCTTCACAGATGCTAACTGCCGCCCAACTCAAGTGTTATTTCTATGGTCACTTCCTTGGGAGAGAAGTGTCTCAACTCCTGGATAGGGGTAAATCAGCCTTCTTAGTTTTCTGGAAGTACCCTGCCACAAGAGTCTCTTCTCTAGCACTAAGAACTGTTAGCATAAGAACTATCCATGTGGCTGTGTGTATAACAGCTGTGGGTCCATGCATCCATTTACAGATGTTTTTGAGAGCCTACTGCATATCTTCTAGGAGTTTATTGTCTCAGGAAGGCACTATGGCTGAAGCAGTGTGCTATGACTGGGACTTAGGTCACTCTGGGATTTGTTCTGTATTCTACCATAAACAGTTTTCACAGCAAGAATGAAATGAATGAATGAATGAATGAATGAGTGAGTGAATGAAGAAACGAGAAAAGAGTGTAATGTTTAGCCTTCACTGTCCATCCCTTTTGTCTGTGGTCTCTTGTAAGGCAGAAACTGGTTCTGTTTATCTGTGACTTTGCAGCACCAAGCACAGTGCCCGGATGAAGCCAGAGCTTAGAAACAAATGCACACACTGCTTAATGAATCAATGAGTGATTCCAGCAATCAATTTAATTTGGCATATGCCTTCCTCGTAGGTGTGCCCATTAATTACCAATTACCAATGTTTACACTCCAGTGTGTAACCATTTTTTTGCTAGCTTCTATGAACTCTCTGGGATGAGAGAATTGGCTTCTCAAATGACTTCCTGCATAAATTAGCCCATCTGAAAGTGAGTGTTTATCCCGGGCTCTTTGAAATTCACATCATTCCCACCAAACACTGCTCAGCCGCTTCTTTAATTCCAGTCACCTGGGATTTCTCCCTACCTTTGTTGCCAGCCCCAGCCTAACGCCACTTATCTTATCCACCTGGATTTACATATCAGAAAGGTCTAATCAAAGCCTGCCTGATTGTCACATCCACCCCTGTTACAAATCTGCCATCTAATCAAGAAGCCATACAGCGAATCAACATGCGCTTCTCTCAGAATTCTTTTTTGCACGAAAGCAGGAAAGCAGGAGTCACAACCATGAACAAGGACAGCAACAGTCAGCCAGGGGAGAAGTCCCCCTCCCTGGGTGCACAGCGCTGGGAGGGGAGTAAAGAGGCAGCCCTCTTTGTGTGCCATTAGATACAGTCCCGCCTGTGGGAGAAAAAAAAAACTAATGAGCACCAAGAAACATTGCTGATGTGTGGGGCCCACGGCATCTCTACCCGAGGCTGCTTCCGGTCCAGGAGCTTTCAGAGTTAAGATCAGGGCTCCTTTAGTCCAACACCTTCATTCCACATGTTATGAGCTACAATGGTGCATTGAGAATAGCTAGCAATAAGAAACTTCCATTGTACTCTTAGAAGGGGCCGGGCTCTGCAGGCATCTCTCCTTGTCTACTGACATCTTCTATTTTGTAGATTCTCTCTCGCTTTCTCATAATTCAGAGAAGGGAAATCAGGAGCGATGGCATTTCTCACAGTCACACCACAAGTGCCCAGAAAGCTAGGATGTTAACTCCGATCCTTATTTCATTAACACCTTCTTTCAGATAAAGCCAGCCAAGGCTTAAAACGTGCGAGTAAGTTACCTGAAAAGAAAAATTCTTTGAATGTACTTTCCGATTGGGCAAGCATGGCACAGGAATCTATACTGTAAATAAGCTTCCAGATGCCCATCCCAGCTCCATCACTATTTTGCTGGGTGTCCCCCATCGAATCCCCCTTAGTTTCTCCAAGCCTCTGTTTCTCCAGCTATACAACAGAAGTGGATAAACAAATGAAAACAAATAGAAAACAAAGCCACATCAAACCAAACCAAACAACAACAAATCTCAAAACAGCCCCCCCCCAAAAAAAACCCCTAACCTGGTATCTTTCTCATAATTGCACATCAATGTTTCCTGACCTATTCTTCTTTAGTCCCTGGTTTACATAGCAAGGCAGAATGCATGCAGCAGACATCAAGTTCTGTAGCGGTCATAGTCCATACCTAACATATGTTCTGCATTAGATGTAAAGAGCTGGAGAAAGGTCTCCAGGAAGGGCAGGGTAGGATGGACAGTGGGAGGACCAGGGGCTCAGAAGCCAGCCTCCTAGGCAACGCCTGGGGATGCGCCAGGCTTCTTAAGAGACAATGAACATAGAACAGGGAAATCACTTGGAAGGAACTAATTGGTGTGTGGTCATTGTAGGACATGATGACAGGGCAGTTTTCACCTAGGGGGCTGGGCACCTAGCCTACAGGAACTGATATGGCTGGAGGCCAGCCTCACCAGCTGCTTCTGAAGGAGTCCGTGGAAGTCTCCCAAGGTATTCTAGGTCTCCTTAGTGACACCTTGAAGCCGGCCTCGTGGTTGCACCAGGCTCTCAGTTGACTTCCTCCCTTTCTCTCCAGGCGGGATATTCTTCTCCCACCCCACCCCCACCGCCACCCCAACAGCTCCCAGCTTACTATATTGTTCATGCCTGCAAAAGGCAGGCGGGAATGGGTTGTAGTTGAAAGCCTTTGTCAAGTATTATAGATGGAGCTTCCATGCATTCTCTTTCCTTGTTAGTTTGAGCTGTTCCTGAAGATAAAGTTTAACAACTATTTCTATAATCGAGAAGACAAACTGGGGTGAAGTGACCCTGTAAGCTAATGAGAGAGTCCAGACTGATGATCAGCAAGGTCCCCATGGTTGGAAGTGTGACCCAAGATATGCCAGGCAGGGTTACCTGCTGCTCTCCTAGACCACAAAAGAGTCCAGAAGGCCAGGGAATACATTCATCCTAGTGTCTTACATCTTTTGGTCCAGCCAGCCAATCCTATTAATTTCAAATGAAAACTTAAGTGTGATACCTTCATGGGTAAGGCTCATCCCATCCCAGGTTGCCCCACCCCAGGTTGCCCCACCCCATTGCCGAGTCTAGGTGATCTGTGACCCTTTACCTAGCCTGTTGTATGGAGGAGCAAGCTGCAGTGCTATGTGACTGTCTTAGTCAGGGTTTCTATTCCTGCACAAACATCATGACCAAGAAGCAAGTTGGGGAGGAAAGAGTTTATTCAGCTTACACTTCTGCATTGCTGTTCATCACAAAAGGAAGTCAGGACTGGAACTCAAGCAGGGTTGGAAACAGGAGCTCATGCAGAGGCCATGGAGAGATGTTCCTTACTGGCTTGCTTCCCCTGGCTTGCTCAGCCTGCTCTCTTATAGAACCCAAGAACACCAGCCCAAAGGTGGTACACCCACAAGGGGCCCTCCCCACTAGATCACTAATTGAGAAAAGGCCCCACAGTTGGATCTCATGGAGGCACTTCCCCAGCTAAAGCTCCTTTCTCTGTGATAACTCCAGCCTGTGTCAAGTTGACACACAAAACTAGCCAGTACAGTGACTGTCTACTGGTTTCTTCCCTCTGTGTTTTCTACAAAAATACAAGCTCAGCACAGGCAAAGGGTATTGGAGTGAGTCAGCACATAGTAGGGACTTTACCACTGCACATGAACTCAAGCAAAGTAATGATCACATGATCACGAAGCTGAGGGAAACAGCTTACCACTGCAGGACAGGTGAGACAAATGGGCCTGCCCCACTGTTAAAATAGGAAGCCTCATGGAAGTCATTCCACTTCCTGCCTTTCTAGAACAAAGCAGGATTTAAATTAAAATGAAATAAAGCAGCTTCCAGGTGCCTAGGAGCAAGGGCACCACAGCCAGCAGCGGGTGTCTATCATCCCAAGGTAAACGTTGCCTGCCCTGTCAACGCTCAGTGCCTGGAGCCCAGGAGGGCTAGGTTAAAGCAGCGCCTCTTTGAACCAGAGAGGAAAAGCCCCTCCAAAGCCTTCCCTGAAAACCCGTGCTTTCCTTTCCGTAGCCTATAGAATCGCATTAGCATAAGCATTGTCATGTAATGAGTTGTCAGGCAGAAGATGTAATTATTGCAAAGCGGAGAGGAAAATTTCAAAAGTTGAGCTTTAATGGAAAAATGAGATGGGAGCCCTGGCGCTCAAGTATAAAACAAACTTTTTAATATTCATCTTCCTGTACTCTTTGAAATTCACCTTCAGAGATCCAAGGTGAACAGGGGGAAAAAGTTCAATAATTTTCAAATCCTAATTATAATTCATCACAGGTGATTAAACAAGGCGCTGTGTATGTGTTGCTCTCTGCACCCCCCCTTTACAGTAGTGGACATTTAATTTTAATTAAAAAGGAGCGGTTTTTTCCCTCCTTTTAACTGCAGCCTGGGTACCTGTGCTGTTTCTATTTCATTCTTTCCGCATGCACACAGCCTCAGTTCTCTGCCAATACTGCAAAATGGAAAATACTTCCTGCATATGCCTGAGCTGTTTTGGTGAAACCCTATCTGTTTGTCTATCCCAAGGCCTCTGTCCTTCCTGACAGTTAATGTAGGCTGCAACAGTGGTTCTTTCAGGGCTTCATAGTAAGGACAAGGCTTAAATTTTCTAAGTCTTTTAGCTTCCGGTTGTTTCTTTGAAAAAGAGAGTTGTTAATGATAAGATCTAACATGTATCCAGGGTAGGTATCGTGGAAAAGGAAGAAATTCCCATATTCTCCTGCATGAATTCAACTTACCATGGGACAAAGGAATCTATGAAACGATCAGTGTGTGTGTGTGTGTGTGTGTATGTGTGTGTGTGTTCATATGTAGTGTGCACACTGCATATGCATATGTGTGAACACTCTTGTGGAGGCCATCGGCAGATGTCGGGTGTCTTATTCTATCATTTTCCATCTTGTTTTTCGAAACAAGACCTCTCAATGAACCTGTATCTCATTTAAATAGCCAGCTAGGCTGGCTACCTAGCAAGCCTCAGAAATTCTCTTGCCTCTAATTCTCAGTCCTAGGATGATAAGTGCTTGCTCCCATGCCAAGGTTTTACCGGGCTTTACTGAGTGGATTAAACTAAAGTCCTGATTTCAGCCCAGATTCTGCTTTATGGCAAAGGTATCGTTCTCTAGAAAGTAATGTCCCCAAAGACAACCCTGATCTCCTCTTTACCCAACTCCTGTAACAGGGTTAGATGATGAAGACAGCAAATGTAAGGATGAGGGGCACATGTTCAGATCGCTTGCCCACAAGCAGCAGAGATAGGTTTTGGTTTCCTTTGATGGAAAGATGAAATACTAGCGAGGATATCAGATAGTTTAAAAGTTGGCAAGGCTCATGAGAAGATGGGGACAAGGGTGGATTTAGAGACCCAAGAAGCAAGATTAGTGGGCCCTGGTGAGAAGAACCAAGCCTATATTGCTCTGTAATTACTGTCTACAATTTGGGGTTTATGAGAGAGTCTAGGTGGGTCCAATGGGGTTCCAGATTGTGCAAATGGACATAAAAGAGTCTAGTTGGCACAACTAGACTTCCAGACTGATGTAAGGACTGATCTGCAAAAGCAGATCTAATGGCTGCTCCTGAGGGGCATACAGGAGATATCTAAAAGTTCTTTAGATACTATTTCCTAGAGAGGGGGGGGGGTAAAATTATCAGGCCATCATAAATGACAAAGGACCACTACAGACTGCATGATTATGAGTGACTTCCACACTGGAATGTGTTCAGTTGCTGAAAAGAACTCTGTCAGCCATGGTTTTTCTATGTTTTCAGGAATGGCACGGCACCTGCCAGCAATTCCTTTCCAAATCATCCGTTAGCCTCCTCTGCTACGGAAGTGATAAATTCTCCCTGGATCACACAAGCTCAGTGCCTCTCAGAAGAAGACCTAATGCAATCTCCACAATCTTCTTCATAATAGTCACCTTTATCAGACCAGTTGAGATAACCCACAACAGGCACAACTCAAGTGCTTTTTGCCTGTGGCCCTGTTGTACAGGATTATCTTGCAATGTTCAGCTGTGCTTGCTTGCCAAAGATTATCCCACCTGTTTTGGTTTACTGCCTACCTAACTGTATGGTAGAGGTGCAAGGTCACAAGATCATTACCTGATTATCCAGCAACTTCTCAGTACCTGCTGTTTGCAACTCTGCCTAGTTGCACAAGGCCTTTGGGCAAGGCTGCAGGATATAGATTGAGAAGGACTCCATCTCTTTGGCTATGGGAAAGCCATAAAGTCCCTCTGGTGTAGTCTTTTTGGGAGGAGCAACACCATCCGTAAGTGTTCCCTTACCTATGCTCTGTAAGCAAGTTTTTAATCTCCCTCCTCCCTGGGTAAGAATTTTACCAAACAGGTCCCTTAATGGGGACAGATTCCTAGTAGTATCTTTTACCACTGCCTATTTTGTATTGGTTTCTGAAGCTTCATTTTCCATTAACTCAAGTTTACACAAGAGGCTCTGAGAAAAGCAAACTCAAGTCAGACGTTTTTTTGGACAGAGCCCAAAGTCCCTGATAATTCACAGGTGAAGAGGATTAATTTCATTACCATGCTACAGACACACCCCCTTTCAAAGTGGCTTAACACTGCTGTTTAGTAAATGTTATTCGCCTCCTGCTTCTGGTACCAGCCACATTTGCATATTCATCAGAAGTGTGTGCACAGTATTAAACCCAACCATTCACTGTGCTCTTCATTCCCACATCCATCTATGAATGCTGATACCCTTCCTCTGGCTGGAGCCCTCGTCTCAAGGTCATTGACGCTGGCTCTCCCCTGTGCTTCCAGACACCTTCACTGTCCTGAACAGAGCTAGGGCTGCTGCTTTCTTTTCTGTCGGCTGTTGTGACCATGCGTACAGTGGAAGTATAAGTAAAACCCATGTGAAAGGTAGACAGGCAGAAAACAAGTACTGGGAGTCGAGGAGCTGCTTCAAGATTGGGCTCCAATACTAACCCCAATGCCTGTTGCTTCCAGGTCCTGAGCACAGAATCTTTATGTTAAATGGAGATAAAAACCCCCTGTGATGCTGTTTTAACCCATGAGATTATACAGGGCCAATCAGCCTGTCCATTATGAAGAACAACAAGTTGGTTTTGCATGTATTTTGTTTTATTATTTAAAAGAAACAAAAGGAGATGAGCCTCATGCTAACTATATTGAGGAATAGAAGAAAGACAGACAGACACCGTTGTCTGCACATGACAGCTAGCTGTTTAAACCATCTCAGCTGAGTCCTCAGATATCATTTTGTAAATGACATGAGAATTTACCAGTGCACCTTGCCTGAGTGACCCCTAAATAATCAAGGTCACAGTAAGTTGTCTCAAGCAAGAACTGTTTGGGTTGGCTCATGACACTATCACTATAGCTCTAACTACCCACAGTATCCTCAGACTCTCCAGGCATTCACTTCTTGACCCTGTCTAAGGCCATTGTGTCTGTAAGCATATCTGTGACTCTGTGTGATAACTAGTTCATGTTCTCCATGTTGGTGAAACTATGAGTTTTCCCCTGACTTTTATATATTTCCTTGGAATATCATATCCATTGATCCTTTCAAAATAATATACTGGTATTGTTTATTTAAGATAAAGAACAAGGCTGGTGTAATGGCACAGACGACATGAGTTTTCATGGCCAAACCTAGGGACCTAAGTTTGAACCTGCAGTTACTTCTCTATTACTGTAACAAAGCACCAGGACCAAGGCAACCCATTGGAAGGAAAGGCTTATTTGACTTATGGTTTCAGAGGGATAAGAGTCCTTTACTATCATGGTGGAGAAGCCTGGTGACAGGCAGAAATGTTGTCAGGAACAAGTGAGAGCTCACACCTCAAATACAAAGCTAGAAACAGAGTTTGAGACAGCAATGGTGTCTCTACATTCTAAAAGCCCACCTCCAGAAGCACCCTTCCTTCCATAAGACCACACCTCCCAAGCCTCCCCAAACAGTTCCACCAACTGGGAAGCAAGCATTCAAATGACAGACCTTATGGGTGACAGTCTTATTCAAACCATCACAAGTTGTCTTCTGCCTTTCACACACATGTTTGTACAGTGGTACATATGCTCCCTGACAAACCAAGAAATATAATAAAATATTTAAAAACAAAGAAAGGGAGTTAGATGCCTGGCTCAGTAGTAGAATGTTTGCCTAGGATACTACAGACCCTATATTCCTATATTCAGTTCTCAACAGCAAACACACACACACACACACACACACACACACACACACACATGCACACACCCCACAAAATAGAAGAACAAAGATATTTCTTGACAAAAATTAGCTTAAAGAATATTATAGCTTAGGTCTAAAATATCTAGTCTCAGTTTCTGTTCTATTCCTGTGTGCTATGATGAGACACCATTACCAAGGCAACTCTAATAAAAGAAAGCATCTAATTGGGGCCTTACTTACAGTTCCTGAGGGTGAGTACCTGTTCATTAAGGTGGGGAACAGAAAGGCATTCATGATGCTGGAGCTTTGCATCCTGATCTACAGGCAACAAGCAGAAAGAGAGGAAGACCCTGGGCCTAGCATGGGATTTTGAAATCTCAATGCCTACCCCTAACAATATACTTTCTTCTACAAAGATATACCTACTCCACTAAAGTCATACCTCCTAATCCTTCCCAAACAGTTCCACTAACCTATGCGAGCCTATGGGGCTATTCTTATGCAAACTACCACATCTACCCACAGGTTTATGTTAAGTCTTGTTTCTCAGCTTGTGATGCTATTTTGAAGACTATGGAGCTTCTAGGGAATGTAGCCTGGCTAGTGGGAACAGATTGGGAGGAGCCAGTTTTGCATGTAGCACCTACCTTTGGTTCTGGTCTAGCTCTCTGCTTCCAGGTCTGCTGTGATGTCAGCAAGTCACCATCATACAGTCCTATACCCACAGACATAGCAGCTCTTCCTTCTCTGCCATAATGGGTCAAATCTCTTTGAAAGCAGGAGTCCAAATAAATCTTTCCCCCCATTCTGTTGTTTCTGTGGAATATTTTGCTACAGTGTGGCAAAAATTAGGAATCCAAAAACTGTAGGCTAATGGAACAAAGTTAAGAGGCAGAATGCATAATTCTTTAGCTATAGTGGAGTGGACAATTTGAGGGTGACAAAGAGGGGGTACTCCCCAAGTGAGTTTCCTGTTTGCTGCCCCCTGCTGGTTTGGGGTGCTCATCTCTGGCAATCATCCAGCTCCTGAGATGAGTTATTTTTGTTTCTATCTCTGAAACAAGACTGTGAAAGCCTGGAGGGCAGGGATTATCTAGCTTATCTGCACATTCTTCTATGATCTTATTCATAGCAGAGAGCAAAAGGTGTAGAATTAAATGCAATGACTCTGAGAGTGGACTGGAGATCTCTCAAGTAAAAACCCAACCAAACAGAAAACCATGAAACCATGGGAAGGGTTTTCCCCCTTAGAGACATACAGTTAATTATATGGGGAAGGATAAAACACTGTCCACCAATTGCATCCCATTGCAGCAGTAAGCTGTGACAATGTACTGCAGCTCTAGTTCCAAATGGAAACACATTACTAATATAATTTTCCTCTCCTCCCCTTTAAATAAAAATCCTACTTCTTGCCATGGCTCCTTTCTTTAAAAGAAGTCAGGCCAGTGCTGCCCAAGTCCAACATTTTAATACACTCCCTAAAATCCTGCTGAATAATAGAATTTAACTATTTCCTGTTCCATCCTCACACTTTCAGTTCTTCCCTTCTTTATTGATAAGGTTGAATCTCAGTTACTGCACTGGTGACTTCTTTTTTGTCCCTGAACACTGAAGCTTTTCTTCAAAACACTCCCAGTATAATCCCTGAAACAAAACCTTTACTGAGGCTCTTCAGCATCATATTCAGTTTGCTTTCCTGTCTGAAGATCTTCCTTACACCTGCGAGTCCAGTGTTTTCTTGGCATATCCTTGAACCATTAAGTTAGCCAGTCCTTCAGGTTTTAACTAGAAATTTGTTACATTAACAGTAAGTTACATTAAGTCACAGAAAACATCAAGGATGTTGAATCATTAAAGCATGCTTATTTTGGAGTCATTGTTTGGCTACATGCATTTTTACACTGGATCACAGTCCAAAAATTTGCATCCACAGCTGGTCACAGTTTTTTTTCTATGTCAGCTTCCTATTTATGTGCAAATGTTAGATTTCTATCAGGCCTAATACCACTTAATGGCCAAACTTGACTCACTGTCTTCCTCTCAAACCTGTTTTTTTTCTGCCTTCTCTGTTGGTAAGAGTTATTATGTACTCAGGCATGTAAACTAGATGTCAAATCTACTTAGTTATGTAAAACCAGATGCCATAACATTTTTTTCACCTTGACCCTGAAAACATGCTCAAAATAGATCTCTTCGTCCTTTCTTTCAGGAGGCCTGGCTAGGACAGACTGACATTATTTCTAGGCTGTGAATCCCAGAACTCTACATTAGGGCTTCCTGGTTAAAGTTCAGCCTGGCCAGTGCCCATTCTGCAAAGCCATCCAAATGAGTCTTGTTTACTAACAGCATCTACAAACACCACACACATCAAGCTTTTCTAGCTCATGTTGAGGAGTCTAGAAAGTGAGGATAAGCAGTGCATGAGGGTAAGCTCTTCTTCACACATGAACTATGGAAACAAGCTCAAGAGAGACCGAAAGCATGTGGTCCTAGATTGTCTGGTCCAGTTATGACCAAGGGAATTGGATTCAGCAGACAAGGCCAGTCACCAGGCAGGCAGACCATAGGGAAGTCAATACTCAGGGATGTCAAGTATTTCGGAGCATAGGATAGGGGGACAAAAAGTGGACCTGCTGGTACCTGACCATCGTTCTTTCCCTAGGGTCATATGCAGTATATTGGGTAGCATGTCCATTCCAGGAATAGGGGTCTGTACACTATATAGATCATTCCCTTAGGAGCAATAGTCATGTGTGTGTGCACATATGTATAGTATATATGTATATATACATATGTATACATAGAAATGTGCATATACATATTAATTATGCAACACAAAGAATGTGAAACAGAGTGTGGGTATGTTAAAATTTAACCTCTCCTGTTCAGTGACTTCACCTGGAAAGTAAGGTCACCTCAAGCTCTGACAATTTATGATTTTTCTCTCCTATATGCAAATTTATATCTGATCATTAAACCAACCTGCTGAAGAGATAGGTTTTAAAAGGTGGAATTTATTACCCTCCTGGGTTTGGGCTTCATCACTGACAGGATCCTGTAGGAGTATCCAGAAGTCTTTGGAGTGCTCAAGTCTGATGACTTAGTAGACCACAAGTAAGAATACATATTTAGAATAGACTTGGGTTGTTCTCTTTTTTATTAATAGTGTGACAAAGCAAAACACTATATTTACATATTTACATGCTTGTTATATGCCAGAGGTTTGGCTAAATACACCACACACACACACACACACACACACACACACACACACACACACACGAAACATATATTATTAAAATACCCCTTAAAATTATCACCCAGATTACAGAAAAGGGCTCCATGGGTTAAGCAACATCTTAGAATTACAGAGAGAAGCACACTGCAAATTCAAGCTCCTGAATTGAGTTTGCCTGATTCCAGATACACGCTCTTGATCCCCACATTCTTCTGCTGACCAGTTATGCTCTTTCTAGGTTCAAATTATTTCATCCATGCCTCAGTTTTCTTATCTGTAAAATGGAGAAATCCTCAGACACCTTCTACTTTTAAATTTTTGTGAAGACATAAGCTACTGATGTTTATTCTTCCCTGATAAAATTATAGGTCATAAAAATGCAAGTTATGAATATAAATTACAATATGAATTACACTTTGCAGATTGCAGGGTCTCAAATCCCTGGGACCTATACCAGGTTTATTTACACCTTCTGTTCTTTTCATAGCCCCTGCCCTGGATTTGCATTTTTGAGTCCTGGACTAAAGGCTGAAAGCTTCTCTGAAGTGATAAATATTCTCTAAAAGGGAAAACATCACAGTTCTCTACAATGAGTTTCCCATGACTTGTTGGTAGTAGAAATGTATCTTAGGTACCCTGTCCAGAAATTCAGGCTACCCACTGGGTTTTGGTAAATATTAAACAATGTGACTCCTTAAAACTTTTCAGAGGTAGACATTACACAAAATATTTTACTTGTATACATGTATGTGGGCATGTGCACATGTGTGTTATATGTGTACATATTTGTGAGTGAGTACATGGTTGTTTTCAAGAACATATGCACATGTGCACATATATGTGCAGGCCAGAGGCTGATGATCTATTCCTTCCTCAATTACTTTCTACCTTAATTAGCAACATCATATTTAGATTTGCTTCATCTTATGTGCCTGAGTGTTTTGCTTGCTAGAGCACACACATGCATGTGTGTGTGTGTGTGTGTGTGCCCACAGAGGTAAAAAATGACATCAGATGCCGTGGAATTTGAGTTATGAATTGGTGGAAACCACCATGTGGGGCCTGAGAACTGAACATGGTTTCTCTTTAAAAGCAGCAAATGTTCTTAATCACTGAGTGATTTCTCCAGCCCTTCCTACATTAAATTTTTAGACAGGTCTCTCAGTGAGCCTGGAACTCATCAGCTAAGCAAGACTAGCTGGCCATCAAGCTCCATGGATCCTCTTGCCTCTGTCCTCCCAGAATTAGAAATTTACAGAGTATCACCATACTTGTATGGTGGTACCTGGGCATTGGGTAATCAACTCTGCTTGCCAATCAAGTACTTTACCAAACAAGGCCATCTCGCCCACCCTAAAATGTATCATTTTACCAATCTGCATGCTTAAAAAAAATTAGGCTTTGTATAAACAACTACAGTAAAAGAAATCTTAGAAACCCAGATTCTGCATTTTAAAAATTCCAGATGTTAAATTATCTTGTTTATGTACAATATCAAGCCAGTCAAAATGCCAGTATTAGGAGGTCCCAGTGCTGGCTGTGGGGCTACTGGCAGCTGATGGCTGCTGAAGAGTGGAGAGGTGGTCTTCTTTAAGTGTGTGGCCCCTGGTGGGCAACTCATGCCTCTGCAGATTTCCTATACCCACATGTATGCTGGCATCACAAGTTGGACCTCGTGGGCTCTTTTTCTTAATGAGGGGAGAGAACAAGAAGTCTGGAGGAGCATGTGATGGGGTGGTAAAGGAGGAGATGAAGGGAGGACTGGGGATGGAAATGATTGAAATGCATTCTGTGGATGCATAAATTCTCAAAGAATAAATAAAATAGATTTTAAAACATCTTATTAAGTCATTTCAGCATACACCTCAAATTTATGATCAATTTGTTTGAAATACAGTCCTATTTCTTTAAAAAATAGCACACTCTGGACAAATAGAATTCTTCTGGACAGGTCCTAAGTTGGCACTATTTCCAGATGGATACACAGAACGAGTATTTATTAGTCTCTCATTAAATGCTGGGCACTGGGCCCAAATTCTTCTCTGGTGTGTTCACCTACAGGGGACTCTCTGTGGTTCTACAGCCCTTATCCACTCCCTGCACCTGGCTACTGCTGACTGACCCTCCCTCTTAGACTGAGGACCCAGTGGCTACAATGCTGACAGATGTCTGTGAATTCTGAGTACCCAGTAGGCTTGTGTGACCCACCCACCCCCAGATGAATTGGTCCAGACTCATCTATTCTTCCTATATTAGTAAAAGCATGCTCCAATGATTCTGATTGTAAATCAAAAGCCTTTCATAGACATTAATAATCATTGATTATTATTGACCCTGAGCCAGGGTGCTCTGAGTTCATACTCATGTTGACGTTGATTCCTTTTCCCCCACAGGATAGGTAGCCACTAAGAAAAGAGTGCTCAGTTATGTTTCACCGTCAGTTCACAGAATGGAAGAGGAAACAGAAGCCTAGAGCCACTCAGCAACTCGCCTGAGGTTAGCAAAGCCTTCTTGGCCGGAACACAAGTTCTTAAACTAACATTGGAGAACATTTAATGCACAGAGCTGCACAGATCTCAAACCTCAGCATCACCCTTAACTTTTCTTTCCCTCTCAGTGTCCAAAGCCACTCCAGCAGTTAAGTCATGCAGGCTTTCCTCCACAAAGCTCACGTCTGAGCATTTCCACCTCTACTGCCATCACCTGGCCTGGCTTCACCATCTACTTTGGACAAAGAGCAGCCTCAGCAGGCTCTGCGGTTCCTCAGTGTGCCCACCCCTTTCAGTCAGTTCTCACAGGAGCCAGGATGCGTTTTAAATGTTAATCAGATCCCACAGTTCCTCTCCTGGAAATCCACTAGGATACTCATGACAGACCCTGAATCCCTTCCCCAGCTGCCTTCATCACTGCTGTGCTCTCACTCTGTCCTGCCTGAATCCTTGCTATTTTTAATCAGCACTCTAAGTTCACTCATGGCACAGAATCTGTGTACTTCTATTCTTCCAAACATCACAGCTTTGAGAACATCCACCAAGAGTGCCTGTCTCCCATTTCACCTAGCTAAATGTAACTCCTAAGAATATGCTTGTACCCTTGTCCTATACACATCCTCTCTTTCTCTCTCTCTCTCTTTCTCTCTCTCTCTCTCTCTCTCTCTCTCTCTCTCTCTCTCTCTCTCTCTCCACAAACAAGCACACATATATACAAACACACACATATATGTGTGTAATATATGTTTATATATGTATACATAGTATACACACATATAATGTGTGTTTGTGTGTGTGTGTGTGTGTGTGTGTGAAATGTTCAATTTTCTGTCTGTTCTAGTGGTGGGCTGAAGGGCTGAATAATAACCCCAAACATGTCCTCATTTCTCTGAATCTCCCCAACTATTAACTATGTATACCAAAACCAATCCCTCACAGATAGAATCATGTGGAGACTCCTTTGACAGGAAGATGATTCTTTACTGTTCCAGCAGGGCCAGTATAATTGCAAGGCTGTTATAGGAGGGATGCAGAGCTAAAGAGAAAAGAATGACAGAAGCAGGAGTTAGAGAAGGGGAAGGCTAGCCAGCAGGAAGTAAGCAGCCTTAAACCAAGCTTGTGCATTCACGGTATCTGGGAAGGGAGGTGGGTTGGGGGTGGGTTTCAGAGCCTTCAGAAAAAATGCAGGATGACCAATACCTCCATTTTAGCTCGGTGAAAGTGATCTTAGAATTCAGAGTTTGAGACCATTAAGAGAAGACATTCACATTGTCTTGAGCTATCACATTTGTGGCATTTGTTATAAAGGGCATAGAAAGCTAAGGGAACATATTCTCATTAGAATGAAAACCATGATGGCAGCATCCATGATGATACCATCAATGAGCTTAGATTACAGGATGCATTAAAAGTATTTTGTCCATCCATTGAGTGAATATGTGCGTAGCCTGTTCACAGAACAATCTTCCTTCCCACACTGAGAGTGCTGAAGTGCAAGGGCTACCTCTTGCTACTGACTACACAACTATTACCCCTTCTTGCCTGACACAGCACGGTCACATTGATTTGAATGAAGGAAGAAAAAACTGTGACATATGTTCAGACATGTGATCCATATTTAGTGGTCAATATTCTCCTAGCATCTTTTGAAAAGGAAAGTTGAGAGTGTGTAATATGCATCCATAAGGCAGTGAGACTTTCTCATCTGACTCAAAGCCCTCTGAGTGGTTCTGAGAATAAAAAGGCCAAAAAGGTACAGATATACGTTCAGTGCTGCAGACTGTTGGAACCCTTGTGCTATTTCAGAGCCACATTAATGAAAGGATGCAGTGAGCCTCATCTCCTGAAAGCCCTTTCTCATGAGACACTAAGAGCTGAGATGGGGTGGGAGGGTCATGAGGGCCACTTGGGTAGCTCTGTCAGGTACACCCACCTCAACTGCTATTTCCAAAGTGCAGTTCGCTGTCTCACTCCATGGGATAGCCAGGGCCAATTGAATAAGTCATGTCTGTGCTCAAAGCTGTTTAAATGCATGTGATGTCGGCATGATGAATGGCAACATCTCCCCTCCCCCTTGAACTCTCATCCCTCTCCCCTCAAGAACAAATATAAAAAAGACTGTGAAATAATACTTGAGGTGAAACTGGTAATTCAGAAGTTTTCACAGCTAAATTTATGGCTATTGTATAACCCAGATTGTGTGTATAAAAGAAGAAGGCAGAGGGGATGGTGAGGAGGAGGGAGATTTAGGTTGAGGCCCATTGGAGGGTGGGGTGGTATAGTGCCTTGGGCTCAGAGTGCAGGTGGGCAAAGACTAACTCTTCAGTTTCAGGTCATTCCATGCCTCTGATCATATAAGGTGTGAATACTAATGCTTCATGTCCCAACTGATGGGAAGTTCAGAAATACCTGAACATTAGTGACTCCAAATTAGGAGTGGCAGGCTCAGCCTCCCACCAAGCCCTGGAGGCGAGCATAAAGGAGGAGAGGAGCTGGCCAGGTGAGACCAGTAATGAATTGGTGCACATATGCCCATCTGAAGGGGCAGCTGTTGCTGAGCCGCATCCAGCTGGGAGTGACCATGTGGAAACCAAGGCCCTGTGTGCCAGAACTGCCCATTTTCCAAGAGAGACAATAATTGATTTTGTTTAAAATGAGAAATTTCTTGAGCTTTAATGCTGGTCACAAATGGGAAAACAAAACAAAAAAGAAAAGAAAAGAAAAAAGGAAAAAAAGGACAAAAACCATGCTATTGATTCAATGAAATAAAACATCTACAAAATAGAATCTGGCTCAAGGTCTACTGACTTAATAGTTTGCACTAAATAAATGGGCATTCTTATTGCTACTTGGAGGGAAGTTTTAGACAAAAACCACACAATGGTAAAGAAATGCCTTTTGTATGTAGTACTATTTAATAATACCAGCCTATGAGGAATTTCTTGCCACCTTTTAGTAAAAGAAGAAAAATGAGTGGATTTCCCCTCCCAAGGAGAGCTAAAATTTCCCCAGGAAGGTGTCTGTGGAAGAAGGCCTTTCATAGTCCTCTTCACACTAGGATAATGACAGTGGGTGATGGGTCTCACCTGTTTTCCATGCCCTCTCTTGGAGAAATTTGAAGTTGACAGCATTATGCCAATCCCAGACTCCCTTTCAAGTCAGTTCTACAGCATCTTAAATATCAAGGCTGCCAACCACAGGTGACTATTTTTCCTTATAGAAATTTTGTCACATGTTGTGAAGTCAATTTCTTTTTTTTAATTTACATTTCAAATGATTTCACCTTTTCTGGCCTCCCACTCCCCTAAAGTCACATAAGCCCCCTTCTTTCCCCCTGTTCTCCCACCCACCGCTTCCCACTTCCCTGTTCTGGTTTTGCCTTATACTGCTACACTGAGTCTTTCCAGAACCAGGGGCCACTCCTCCGTTCTTCTTGTACCTCATTTGATGTGTGGATTATGTTTTGGGTATTCCAGATTTCCAGGCTAATATCCACTTATTGGTGAGTGCATACCATGATTGATCTTTTGAACTTAGTATGATGTTCTCCAGCTTCATCCATTTGCCTAAGAATTTCATGAATTCATTGTTTCTAATGGCTGAATATTCCCTGACACCCAGAAGAATGGATGCAAAAATATACCACATTTTTGCATCCATTCTTCTGTTGAGGGATACCTGGGTTCTTTCCAGATTCTGGCTATTATAAATAGGGCTGCTATGAACATAGTGGAGCATATATCCTTATTACATGCTGGGGAATCCTCTGGGTATATGCCCAGGAGTGGTATAGCAGGATCTTTCAGAAGTGACGGGCCCAGTTTTCTGAGGAACCACCAGACTGATTTCCAGAGTGGTTGTACTAATTTGCAACCCTACCAGCAGTGGAGGAGTGTTTCTCTTTCTCCACATCCTTGCCAACACCTGCTGTCTCCTGACTTTTTAATCTTAACCATTCTGACTGGTGTAAGGTGAAATCTCAGGGTTGTTTTGATTTGCATTTCCCTGATGAGTAATGAAGTTGAGCATTTTTTAAGATGTTTCTCCGCCATCTGAATTTCTTCAGGTGAGAATTCTTTGTTTAACTCTGTACCCCATTTTAAATAGGGTTATTTGGTTTTCTGGGGTCTAACTTCTTGAGTTCTTTGTATATATTGGATATTAGCCCTCTGTCTGATGTAGGATTGGAGAAGATCTTTTCCCAATTTGTTGGTTGCTCATTTGTCCTTTTGATGGTGTCCTTTGCTTTACAGAAACTTTGTAATTTTATGAGGTCCCATTTGTCAATTATTGATCTTAGAGCATACACTATTGGTGTTCTATTCAGGAACTTTCCCCTGTACCGATGTCCTCATGGGTCTTCCCCAGTTTCTTTTCTATTAGCTTCAGAGTGTCTGGATTTATGTGGACGTCCTTGATCCATTTGGAGTTGAGCTTAGTACAAGGAGACAAGGATGGATCAATTCGCATTCTTCTGCATGCTGCCCTCCAGTTGAACCAGCACCATTTGTTGAAAAGGCTATCTTTTTTCCATTGCATGTTTTCAGTCTCGTGGTCAAAGATCAAGTGGCCATAGGTGTGTGGGTTCATTTCTGGATCTTCAATCCTGTTCCATTGATCCTCCTGCCTGTCACTGTACCTATACCATGCAGTTCTTAACACTATTGCTCTGTAGTATTGCTTGAGGTCAGGGATACTGATTCTCCCAGAATTTCTTTTGTTATTGAGAATAGTTTTAGCTATCCTGGGTTTTTTGTTATTCCAGATGAACTTGAGAATTGCTCTTTCTAACTCTATGAAGAATTGCGTTGGGATTTTGATGGGAATTGCGTTGAATCTGTAGATTGCTTTTGGCAAAATGGCCATTTTAACTACATTAATCCTGCCGATCCATGAGCATGGGAGGTTTTTCCATTTTTTGAGGTCTTCTTCTATTTCCTTCTTCAGAGTCTTGAAGTTCTTGTCATACAGATCTTTCACATGTTTGGTAAGAGTCACCCCAAGGTACTTTATACTGTTTGTGGCTATTGTGAAGGGTGTCATTTCCCTAATTTCTTTCTCTGCCTGCTTATCATTTGATTATAGGAAGGCTACTGATTTGCTTGAGTTGATTTTATTACCTGCCACTTTGCTGAAGTTATCAGCTGTAGGAATTCTCTAGTGAAGTTTTTTGGGTCACTTAGGTAGACTATCATATCATCTGTAAATAATAATAGTTTGACTTCTTCCTTTCCAATTTGTATCCCTTTGACCTCCTTATGTTGTCGAATTGCCCGAGCTAGTACCTCAAGTACAATATTGAAAAGATAAGGAGAAAGTGGGTAGCCCTGTCTAGTCCCTGATTTTAGTGGGATTGCTTCAAGTTTCTCTCCATTTAGTTTGATGCTGGCTACTGGTTTGCTGTATATTGCTTTTTACTATGTTTAGGTATGGGCCTTGAATTCCTGTTCTTTCCAAGACTTTAAGCATGAAAGGATGCTGAATTTTGTCAAATGCTTTTTCAGCACCCAATGAGTTGACCATGTGGGTTTTTTTTGAGTTTGTTTATGTAGTGGATTGCATTGATGGATTTCTGTATATTGAACCAACCCTGCATCCCTGGAATAAAGCCTACTTGATCATGGTGGATGATCGTTTTAATGTGTTCTTGGATTCGGTTGGCAAGAATTTTATTGAGTATTTTTGCATCAATGTTCATAAGGGAAATTGGTCTGAAGTTCTCTTTCTTTGTTGGATCTTTGTGTGGTTTTGGTATCAGTGTATTTGTAGCTATGTAGGAGGAATTGGGTAGTGTTCCTTCTGTTTCTATTTTGTGGAATAGTTTGAAGAGTATTGGTGTTAGGTCTTCTTTGAAGGTCTGATAGAATTCTGCACTGAAACCATCTGGTCCTGTGCTTTTTTTGGTTGGAAGGTTTTCTATGACCCCTTCAGATGATCTATTTGGTCCTGATTTAATTTTGGTATTTGGTATCTGTCAAGGAAATTGTCCATTTCCTCCATATTCTCCAGTTGTGTTGAGTATAGGCTTTTGTAGTAGGATCTGATGATTTTTTTTGAATTTCCTCAGTTTCTGTTGTTATATCCTCCTTTTCATTTCTAATTTTGTTAATTTGGATACTTTCTCTGTGCCCCTTGGTCAGTCTGGCTAAGGGTTTATCTATCTTGTTGAGGTTTTCCAGCTACCTGGCTGCACGTTAGTATGTGACTGGCCCAGATCAAGCGTCAGCAGAAGTATGCTGAGAAATTGTTCTAAAATACAACCAGTAAGCTCCCTTACCTTTTCCTCCTTCTTTGTCTGCCTGATCCTGGGACATGTGTGGTGGCTGAAGCATCCTCTTGATGGAAGATCAGGGAGCTGTATAGGGCTAGATGCCAGGTCTACTACACGGAGAACTGGCAAGCTGGATCTGTGGATGTCACATGTCCTCCCAAGGAAGAAATGGACACCCACTATACTAAACCCCTGTGATTGTACATCTCTGTTGCTTCAAGCCAATGAACACACTGGAAAATATTTCGGCTTGGGGGCCATTATTTGCAGTATTGGGATCAATTTCTCATGTTAATCAATAAACTGGAGAATTGAGTGGGTTTAACTCCAAGGTTTAAAATAATCTCTAAACTATCATTAGGGATACTGCATATATGATTAAGAAGCCTCAGGAGAAAGGCTCATTTCACAGCTGGAGTCATAGGGACTCTATGTTCTTGACCAACTAAATGGCTCCAGAAACTGCCATGTTCCCACAGGAAATGAACAGTGACACAGAATCATGGTGGCTACTTTTTGAAGGCACTCCAAGGCATTGATACAATAGTGTAAACCCCCATAGAGGATCTGTAAGGGAACTCTTCATAGCCACCCACAGTGCCCTCCAATTGTGTGTGAAAGGAGAGTGGTATAGTTTGCATTTCTTCATTTCCAGTACTTGTTCTGTTTTCTCCCATCCATCACTCCCTGTTCCACACATCCACTTTCTCTGGAACCCTAATTTTATGTTCTTCCTGCACTTGAATTGTGCCATGCTCATGGCTACTTCTGGCTACACCATGTGCTGTTTCTTAACAAAGGTTTCATTCTCAGACTTCTAGACAACGGTGTGTCCCAATTTACATGTCCATCTCCTATGTTGTCTCTTCACAGAAGCCTTTCTTGGAGTCTGCTTCCCCTCATTTTCAGTCATACCAGCTAAACTTATTCACGGATTAGCTTCTTGGGGATTGATTGTCTTTTCTTTTGCTTAGCATAAGGGCGGTGACCTTGTCAGTGTGGTTCATCTAATTTCTACAATCTATGGCATGGCATTGAGTAAATACTCAATAGAGAGTTGAAGGAATGGCCATTTAATGAGGCACAATTATCATTGGCAATCTGTAGAATTCTACAGGAAATCTATAATGTTCCATAAGTGCTTAGAAGAGACCTACAATGGCAGAGCAGGCATTATAGATAATCAATGAGCACCTATAAGTCAATGCTCTGAGATTTCCATTCCTGCCAGATTGTTTGTAATAGGGCCATGGATCTGAGCTGGGTGACATAGGCCTATAACTCCAGCTCCTCTGGAGGCTGAAGCAGGAGGAGGTCCAAAAGTTTAAGGCCTGCCTGGACAGCATAGCCAGACACTGTCTCAAAGAAAAAGTGAAAAGGTGACCTGAGTGTGCAAATCTACAGTACAGTGTTTACCCGACATGGATGAGGTCCTGGGTTCAATCCATCGTATTGAGAATAAATCAACAAGTAACACCAAAAATGAATACAAATGAATCTACCATGTGATTCCCTACAAGTGATTTGTGGCACATTAGTGCATATGCTCTGATGTGGGTCTACTGATGGGGATGTGTTTTAATTGTGAGTTAGAAGAGAAAAGGGGAGGAATGTATACAGATCCCAATAGGAGATGGTGGGTAAGAGGGATGGTCAGGAAAGTTACTTGGATCCATTCCCAACAGGGTATTGGCAGCATTAGAATGAAAGCCTTCTTCTGAGGAAGCAGGTGACTAGTAACTCGGTGTACTCACATACACAACAGTACATAACGGAAATTTAACTTCACTTTGTCTCTCTGAACCAGACTCTTCACCTGTATAATGGACTAGATGTATTATACCTAAGGATGCAAACTAAGCAGGCTGGGGGCTGTCATTCTCTCTTTTTGTGTCACTCCTAGTCCTCTTCCTAGAGTCCTTTTTTTGGGCTAGGGTACCCATCTCCTAGCTGGGAATGCTGGACACTAATGGCTCACACATGCAGCCTTTTCTTAAGACTAGCCTCTTGCAAAAGAGAGCCACTGTCCAGTGTCTGGGAGCTTTTTAATGTCAGCAACACTATCCCCACTGTCCACAGGTTCGCTGAGGTCAGATGCCTTTCCTCCTCTCATGCTCCAGTGACCCAGAATGACTCCAGCCCAATGCCATCTAAGCTTCCTTTCACTGAGCCTGCACTCCTTTTTATACCTTGGCCGAGGGCCCTCCCTATTGAAAACTTTATGAATTGTCTCAAACTTATCTTCTAAGGATTCCAAACCGAGACTGGTCCTTTGACATCAATCTCTAAATTGATCACTGTCCTCTTACACTATAAGCGCAGATGCAGTTTTAAAAATGTTACTACTTGCGAGCCTTTGCTCCTGGCATTGGGGAGAAAACTGGCTTGCCAAGCTTGAGCTGAGGTCTCTTGGGCCTAGTTCTTTGCTGGTATTTTGTAAGATGACATTTTCAGGCTGCCTTAACCTGTGTTGTTTCTTAAGACAGAGGAGCAGATTCAGAGCTAGTCAAAGGAAGAAATGTCAAAATCTGGCTTTAAAAGAGTCCCGTGTACTTGTTTGCACCATACATATAAAAGATATACATATGCGTTATTCAATAAAAGGTAGACACCTACATTCCATTACACAGCACAGAACTGAATATAAGCAAGTTTCATTAACATCTGGCAGTTTCTATATTAGTACAACTTCTCTCTTTAGAATACACTTCCCACTGTTTTGACTCATTAGTATGGTGGTGATAGTGGCCAGGCTGAGCAGACCCTTGGAAGAGTCTTCCACTGACACAAACACTTCAGAAAAAGATCTTCTCCCTGGAAAATGAAGACAGGATCCTCCCACCCACCATGTAAAAAGCAGCAATGGGAAGAGGAAGACATAGTAGGAGACATTGACTTTCTGGGAAGTCTGCTCTTGGAGATAGCTGGAGAAGTAGGACTGGGGCCCGTGTTAGGGTCTGGTCCTTTGCTTTCACTCTTGAGAAGAAGGGGTACCAAAGTGATAGAGTCATCCAATGATCTCACAGAATCCCAGATAATGCACAATAATGACAGGCCCATGAAATATGGTCAAGTCACTGCTTGGTAAATCTCATAGTTTTTGAAGATTTTTTATATTATCTAGAATTAATATTTGGTAGACTGTTGTGATAGTTTTAATGTCATCTCAACACAGGCTAAAGTCATTTGAGAAGAGAGAAATCATGTAAGAAAATGTTCCCACCCAATTGGCTGGGCAATCTTGTGGTCTATTTTCTTGATTAGTGATTGATGTAGGAGGTCCTAGATCCTTGAGATTGGTGCCATTTCTGGGCAAGTGGTCCTCGATTGTTAAAGAAAGCATTCTGGGAAAGCCATGAGGAACAAGACAGTGAATGAGCAGTGCTCTCCCTGGCTTCTGCTTCAATTCCTGTCTTCAGGATCCTGCTTTGCTTGAGTTCCTGCTCTGAATTGCTGGAATGATGGACTACAATTGCTAAGATAAATTAAACCCTTTCTTCTCCAAGACCTCATTGGACACACAATAAAAACTATAACTAAAACAGCTATCAAAAGTTATTATAAGCATAATATTATGGTTATGTTGGCTTGAAAATTGATACTCACAGTTTTACCCTTATCTGTAGAAACTGTGTTCCAAGGCCTTTAGTGGGTGCCTGAAGCCAAGGATAACACAGAACTCAGTTCAAACTCTTTCCTTCTTTAATCTTATCTACCTAGAAGAAATAATTTAGCTCATAAATTAGGAATAGATTAACAAGGCTGGAGGCATAACTTAGTGGTGGAGTAACTGGTCAGCTTGGGTAAGGTTCTGGGTTCTATCCAGTGAGGTAGACAGACAGACAGACAGACAGAATAAACTATAGCAATGGAAGCAATCCATTGCAATAAAGGTTATGTGAATAGGGTTTCTTCTCTCTCTACATCCTATTGTCCTGCACCTGTCCTCTTCTTTCTGTAATGATGTGAGATGATGCAACAACTTCAGGATTGGATGGAGTGACATGAGTGATGTGAACATTCTATTTTAGCCTTAGGCTACTATGAACAGTTACCTTGAATGCAAGAATTGTTGCACCATGACAGACAGTGTGATGACGGAAATGGCCACTACATGATTAATAGGAGCATAGCATATACAGAATAGATGTATTGAACCATCATGTCCTGGGAAAACAGAGAGGGATGGTACAGGTTTCATTATCCTAGTCAGAATGGCACAAGATTTTAAGCTTGGGAATTGTTTATTTATGGCATATTTTACTTAACATTTTTATATCATGGTTACCATGGGCAACTGATGTGGTGGACAAGAACACTACTGGGCATGTGGGGTACAGATAGGAGATGCTACATAATGCTTCTTGTTACCAATGTGCTCATTTTGTCAATTACAATGGGATGAAATGAGTTGAAGTGATTTCCTTTTACTGCATAACTTCCTAGTTAGATTATCGCCACCACACACACACACATACACACACACACACACACACACACACACACACACACTGTGATAATGCCACTTACAATAGGAATGTGATAAAGAGCACTGAGCCTCTTTCTACATGGAGCATCCTACAGAACAAGTTGCAAAGCTTGCCAGGGGAAGCCCTGTGTGGTGCAGATGGAGGGGCTCAACTCATATTTTCGCTGAATGCATTAAGGGCTTATGTGAGCCAGTGCTGTCCGAGGCTTGTCATTTACCCATTCAGCCTAACCACAGCTTTGCAAATCATTCTTTTATTTGTCCATTCATTGTCTCATTGTTTATTTTTTCAAGACAGGGTTTCTCTGTGTAGCCCTGGGTGTCCTGTCCTGGAGCTTGCTCAGTAGACCAGGCCATCCTTGAACTCAGAGATTTGTCTGCCTCTGCCTCCCAAGTGCTGGGATTAAAGGTGAGCGCCATCATTGTCTGTCTGAATCACTCATGAGTAAAAGAACAAAAAACGGACTCTCATAGACACAGAGAAACTAGGACAGAATCTCCCATGATTCCCTTCATGGCCTGGAAAGATAATCCTGCTGTACATGCAGCAAGATTCAAAAAGAAAGAGGTTTATGGGAGTCAGAGCAGAACAGGTTGTCTGCCCAAGAATGTGTGAACACAGCCTAAACCAAAGCCAGAGAGTGTGATGTTTGGAGACCATTAGAGCACATGATATCTGGTGACAGGGACAATGACTAGAGTAGTGGGGGTGTCTTAGAAACCTTGCCTCCACTTCCTCTTCGACTTCGTTATGTACTGTTGTGATCAGTCAGACCAGTGGTAATCCCCTTAAATCCAGGTCTCAGGGCTAACAAAATGTGACCTAGGTGTTTTCCCTCTGATGAAAGATAAAAGACCCAGTCCCATAAGCTTTGCTGAGTGGCATCTTACAGGAGAAGAGGAAGATGAGGTGTCCATACTAGGCCCTTTTCTTCTACCCAGGGCCAAGAGATGACAGTGTAGATGGCATGTTGTAGCTTTCTCATGGCTGTGATAGACTATGACTAAAAGAAACTTGGGACATACAGGGCTTATTGCAGCTTACTTTCCAAGTAATAGTCTATCATTGTGGGAAGGCAGGGAAGAGACCTGAAGGCAGAAACTGAAGCAGAAGCCAGAGAGGAACTTTGCTTACTAGCTCCCTTCTCCTGGTTAGCTCAATTTGCTTTCTTATTCTTCCCAAGGCCATCAGCTCAGGAATGGCAATGCCCACAGTGAACTGGGCCGTCCTACATCAATCATAAATCAATAAAATACCCCGTAAATCAATAAAATACTTATCTATAGGCAATCTGATGGAGGGGTTTTCTCAGTTGAAGTTTCTTCTTCCTAGATATGTCTAGTTTTTTGTGAAGTGGATAAAAAGCAAGCAAGACATGTTCTAATCTAGCGTCTTCTAAAGCCCTTGCTGGTTGGCTGGCTGGGTGGGTGGAGGGAAGGAGGAAGTCAGTTGTAGTGCCACGTGCTCCTCTAGAAACCTAGTAGTTGGGCAGATGCACCCACTGTGTGTATTATCAGCTGGGCAGCCACACCTACTATGTGCATTATCAGTAGTGACAGAAGCCAACTCTTGTTCTCAAAGCTTTGAGATAATTTGCACACTTTACTATTTTTTTCCATAAGTTTTATCTGGGCCTTAAAGACCTATGTGGTGTGTGTGTATGTGTGTGTGTGTGTGTGTAGGGGGTGGTGTAGGCTGGAAATTAAGAATGTGCTTATATGTATGAAGGAGAGAGAACATGTATGACCTGCAGCTTGTGTGTTTAAGAAGATCTGTGTGCCAGTAAGTACCCCATGCTTAAGCTTGTGTGTGTTATTGTGTAGCACAAATTTGTTGAGGGGTGGGGCACATTTCTGTGTGTGAATCTTGAAGAAGAAAAGACTTGCCTCAAACATCTAGGTCTTCAGTATCATGGAGACTGCCTAGCTCCAAACATCTGCAGTAGGTTCTCCGCATACATGCTTTGGTTGTTTAGCATGGGATGTTTGTGAGATTCCTGACAGTGGGAGTGGAGGCATCTCTGATTCTTTTGCCTTTTCTTGGGACCCTTTCCATCCCACTGAGTTGCCCTGCCCAGCCTTGATATGAGGTTTGTGCTTAGTTATACCATCTTGTTATACTATGTTGGATTGATATTCCTGTTTTTTTCCTGAAGGGAAATAGAGGACTGGATCTGGCGGCAGCAGAGGGTGGAGGTGGGATTGATAGGATTTGGAGGAATGGAGGGGGGATGTATTTTATCAGAGAATAAATAAAAAGAAGAGAAAAGGAAATACTAGGTCTTCCTTTGTCTCAACTATTCTATTACTATTCTATTATATGGGAAGTGACAAGATGGGCTGATGGGATCATTTAAGAGCTCTCCTTAACCTCTGGTGCCACACCAGCCATGAATTATACATTTCTGAAAAAGGGTAGAGCTCATTCAGGTATTTGCATTTCTGCTTAGGGGTGGTGGAAGTTATCCCTGAGAAGGTTTTGAATGAGGTAGCTCAAATGGGGGACAGGCAAGACTCTTCTAACTCTTTCATGGAAGGATGATGGTATTTTGTAGCCCCTCACCATGTTTGCTGGGACCACACTCATCATCCACATCTACTCAACGGAGAGGGCCGGGGTCCTTGGTACTGTGTGGGTTCTCAGTGCAGATAGCACGTGTGGCTCACCTAATACAATCACACCCAGTTTCCAACATTAAAATGCATCCTGCTTTGTATGGCTCCATCCACAAGCCCATCAGATGATGCATTGTTGGCTCACATGCATTTCTTTAGGGAGACATTCACTTACTGGCCAGAAGTTTGACCATAGTCTGTGTTATGCACGCATTTTCCTTAAGCAATTTGCAAGTGGAGACATAGACACTGAACAACACCCAGCTGAAGTCTACCAGCAATCTTGGCCAGAGGCAAAAACCTTAAATGCTTCTAGCAGTTCTGCAGCTGCTCCAAGCATGGGAAGATATAGGGAACAGATGGTAGGAGAGGCGAGGATGCAGGTATTAACACTCGGGAGTAAAGGGCTGAAAAGTGACTATGTAAGTTTATCGTCCATTTCAGAAACAGCACTCCTGCAGCTTCAATGATATATTTGGGACTATTATATTTTTCTGTTACCTAGAAGAGTATAGCTGGCAAAGAAGAGATGGGAGCGCGTGCCCCTGGCTCTCCTTTGGGATAAGACAGACAAGGGTGTGCAAGGCATCCCCCACCCCTGTAAGTCCTGCAGACTTCAGCTATGCTCACTCACATGGGAAACCTTAGAGACTAGACATGGGCAGGATCCTGGTGGGACCATTGTACACTTTGTGTCCAGACTGCACTATTAGCTGTATGTCTGTGGGTGAGATCTAACTCTGGATGTGGGCCTTTTCCACGAGGAGAGTGGGAAATGATAACTTAAAACTAAAGTATTTTTGAGTAATATTCACCACAAACTGTTTAACTCCATCATTACAACAAATCCATATGACAGCTATTAACATCATCTCCATTTTTATGGCCAAGGGAACTAGGACCTAGAGAAGCTAAGTAATGTGACCAAGATCACAGAGTAGTTTGGTCCATTGAAGATTTGTGCAGGAAGCATCTGAAATCCAGGCTGATGCAGCTAAGTATTCTGCTGCTCAATCACCATCCGTGCACACTTTCCAAAGGGCCAGAGGACATCTGTTCTATGAAACATGTAACAGGACACCTACCAAGTACTTAGGCATCAATTTCTCACTGCATATTTCAGCTGCCCTTCTCCCTTCCTTGCTCTCTGAGCATAAGTCATTATAAAGCTGTTAGAGAACTTTTGGGGGGTACTTATGAAAAGTTTCACAGAATACAGAAGTCATTCCTGCAGAGTACCACAGTGCCAAAAGCCCATAGAATTGTACCAGTGGCTCTAGTTATTGTAGGGAATCACACCACAGAACCTGGTCAAAGGCCACGGGGCTCCCTCCAACTCTTCTGAACACCACCCACAGGCTGTGCTTTCAAGATTGTAAACTTAACCTTGTTGTTTATGTATCTGAAAAAGCAGGGTTTTTCAAATGATGAGGGAAGGTGATTTATGTAAGGGCCATTTGTCTTCATAATTAATTTATTAAATGATCATTGCTGCTTCTCCCCCTTCATATTTGTCATTCCTGGAGTGGTAATCGGTGTTTGAAGCCCGTGCTGGTATGTCATCAAATGAGCCTGCTGCTCTGATCAAGCAAAGCAAGTTGGCAGCAGGGAGCCAGCAAAACAGAGAGGAAGCTACAGGAAACCTGGACCATGGCAGGAAGCTCCCCAGGAAGGCAGGCATCGCCCAAGCTTCCAGGGTATCCAGAATAAAGATAGCCCCCTCTTCTCCTGCACCATGGATGGAAGGGCTCTATTGAGTCTCTTAATCTCCTTAAGGAGTGTGGGTTAAATCTATATACTGGGAATGGTGGGCTAGCACTTCTTTATAGCACGTTAATTATTATCACCTCCAATGGCAATTAATAACAATTAGGGATCTTGTAATAACATGAGCACTGCATGTAGCTGCTTGAAAAGCTGCAGGAAAGTGGGATGGATGGGTTTGGATATCAGATCTAGGAGATCTGTCTTAAAATAAGAATATGAAGGATGTTGCCGGGCTCTACAGGCTGAATTGCATGTGCTATAGGCACACCCCCATCTTTCAGAGCTAGGGAAAGGAATTGAGGCAGGGGAATATGCTTGATCTGCAAATAGACTTGGAGGTGTATTAAAGGAGATCAAACTAAAATATCCTTAAGCTGGGTCTATATTTTTCCATTCCAGCCAGCCCCAGAGTATTGGCTTATTATTGTCCATTGCTAGAAGCCAAATTGAACAATGCCTGGGAGTATAGGGGATATGGAGAGGTCTTAGATAGTGCTTCCTCCCAAGGTCTGAAGAGAAGTGTAAATGACAAAGTAAAAGATATGTACTAAGCACAAATGCTCTCCATCACTCAGTGGATTGCAGGTCTTTTAAGTAAACACAAAGAAACAAGGACAACGTTCTTCTAGGAACGCAGACGCAGCCTTTCTGGTACATTGTGGCATGTAAATGCTTGGAGAGGCTCTTTGGGGATGCAAGGCAAGCTGTTCAGCCTCTCAGAAGCTCCCCTTCCACAACAGCAAACAGGAAGAACAATTGTGACCATACAAATGTTTGTTAGTCATTAACAGGTTTCATGAACTTGCCTGGTGCATAGTAGGCACTCAATGAACTATGGCTTCTATGCCCTTTTATCGTTTCAGAATTGAAGGCTGGAGTCCATAGAGCCAGCAACCTACAGCATGGGCTTTGAATGTCAGCACGAGTGGGAAACTTAGTCATATGATCACCTGGTATCTGAAACTTTCAGAACAGAGAACAGAGAAGAAACAGGATCCATCAAAGGAAGTGAAACATTTATGCATCACTGAGTCCGGGTATATGCAATATTCTCAAGAAGAGCCTTAGCATCCTAGAAGTTCAGATTATTATATCTAGCTTGAAATGACACCATACCTTTGCACTAAAAGGCATTCTTTTCAAAGACTATGTACATAGACTCCTTGGTACTCTAGAAAAACTATAGTTTCTGCTCTTTCCAAATGGCCATTTTAAGGTTAAATGTGTATTATATTATTTCCGTACTTGAAAGAATTTATGTTGGAAAATTACAGAGATACTGACAATCAAAATATAATGTGCTACAAGTGCATCTGAGCGATTATTGGATGAGAAATGGACCCCAGGCCAAAGCCCCTGCACTGTGCTAATGATAGATGATGAGGGAGGAGCGTTTTTCCTCAAGAAGGCAGCTCTGAAACACTCCAGGAATTATGGCAGCCCTGGCTCTAGGAATTAGGTGCTCCTGAGAACCTTTGCTCCTGCTGTTCCCTCAACCCCCTCCTCTGCCCCGCCCCTCTCCTTTTTCTCTATTGTTCTCCTTTGCTTTAAGTTCTCTTTGTCTTTTTCCTCTTTACCAGTCTTTTCATATCCATGGCTCCGCCTTTTCCTTCTGTGTTTAATTTTCTATCTCAATTGTATGTCTCCATATTTTCCTTTCCATCTCTTTCCCTTATCCCTGGCATTCCCTTTCCATGTCCCTTCTGCAGTCTCATTCACTGGGTTTACATTAGATGGTTTCTCTCTCTCTCTCTCTCTCTCTCTCTCTCTCTCTCTCTCTCTCTCTCTCTCTCTTTAGTTTTTAAAGAAAAGTGTCATGGGACTCCTGTGGAGCCAAGGTCTCATGGAAGTGTGACAGTAGACATTGGTCAGCATCCAGAGAGGCAAGGTCAACCCTGCCTTGAAAAGCAGAGAGAGGTAAAACTTTTGAATCTTCAAGGTATATGTGAAGAGTGAAAATCTGGCATCCAGGCAGAGGGATCTACAGGGAAAGCATAAAGATATCATCAGTCCAGAAGGGCTGGGGTGACACAGAGAATATGCCAGGGCTGCTGGGTTGGAGGAGATAGAGAATTCATAGAGGCAGGGGTGCTGGAGGAGTTCCTGTGGGTTTAGTCAGTTCAGCTCAGAATGAAACCCTCCCTTTCAGAATCTCATCAACGGTTTAAAAAGTATAACCAAACCAAAATGCTGGGTCAGAGGAATTATTTTCCTAAGTTGGGGAACTTACAGAAACACTGTCTTTCAGCATGATAATCTTATGAACAAAGTGACATTAAACACCAAATGTAGTATGCTAAATATTTAGAAGGAAGTAAAGGATTTGAAAATAGACTATGTAACTTCTTATGAAGCTCAGTATTTGATTTTATCCCGTTTGCCTTAACTCAGTGAGAACTCTATGCTGGGTCTGGTCTGGGCGAGCACTTCCTGGGGCAGTGTCCAGAAGGTTGTATGTGTGGAGTAGCAAGGAACCACTGAAGGTTTCTAAGGAAGTGACTAGCTCTTCCTGCGCCCATAAATATGAGGGCTGTGAGATATTTGCCTTTGCTAGCTGTGTTTTACGGATCATAAGCTCTTGTTAACCAAAATTTCTGCACCTATTATTAGTGAATGGGCACTCTCACTACAGAAGAGGGTAGTGGTGGTTAAAATATGCAGACATGAAGATAGTGTAGATCTGAAGGAACTCCGAAGTACAGAGACTAAAGTGCAAACTTATTAGTACCTCATGGCAGTGAGGGAAGCTGCCTCAAACAGAGCCATGCAGTGGTTGAGTAGGCAGGTTGGAAAGTTCCTTTTGCCTTAGCTGAGTGGATGCTGATCAACCACAGTGAGGCATGAGTACAGTTTTGAGTCAGAGAAGCCAAAGACCCAGGGGTGGTCAGCTTAAGTGTCCACTAAATGAAGGCTTCCAATTTACAGACGCCCATCTTTTATTGTCTCCTTGCTGGGTTGAAGGGTCAGGCAGCTCTCTGAGCCTTCTCTGTAAAGGCACTGATCCTATTCATGTGTCCTTCACTTTTGTAATCTGACAGCTTTCAAATGATTTTGCCTTAGGAGATTAAAATTTCAACATATAAATTTTCATTCTTCTTTTTTCTTTATATTTTATGTCCAGGACATAACTTATGACAGAACATAAACACTCACATTATCCTATGAGATAACCTTCGTTTGAACTCAACTGGCCTCGGTGCCTAGGTTAAACACCCCTCTGTAAGTCCTTAAAGCTCATATGCATTAGTTGCATTTTTTTTTTTTATTGCTGTGATCACATACCTGACAAGAAGCAACTTAAAGAAGATAGCTCATTTTGGTTTACAGCTAAAAGGTGATACAGTCTTTCATGGCCAGTGTGGCACTGAAGCAAGAACAGAAGGCTTCAGGTCACATGACATACGCAATTGAGAAGCAGAAAGCTAATAGAAAATGAGGCTGAGTATCAAACCTCAGGGCGTGTGCCCAGTGACCCACTTTCTCCCACAGTGGGCAACGTTCTGACCCACAGGGAGGCAACATGCCACAATTTTTCCAAACAGCACTTCCAAATGGGGGCTATATATTCTGACACAGGAGCCTATGAAGAATAGTTCACATTCGAACTAAAACAAAGGCATTTCCAGATGAGATTAACATTTTGGCTCAGTAAAGTAAATGACTAGACCCAGTGCACATGGAAATTACCTAAATCTGTTAAGGGCCTCAGTAGAACAAGAAGTCATAGACAGAGGAATTCACCATTGACTGCTTGCTCCCTTGAGCTGATCTTCCCCCAGGCCTTGGCATCCTTGTTCTTGGTCTTCAAGCTTTGACTGGGCCAAAGGTTCTTCTGAAGCCAAGCTTCTTGGATCTTTTGATATGAAACTGAATGACCCACATTCACCTGTTTGCTCCAGGGGAAGGCTTTTATGACTCGCCTATGAATGCATATATTCATAATCTCCTCTGTTCCATAGCCAATGGTGACCCAAAAAGCATGCCTGATTTGGAGGGAGATAATTTGGGACTAGGTCCCAAATCTGCCTAATGTATACTTCCTGTGACCTTGAGCAAGAAGCCATCTCTCTGAGTTTTAGATTCCTTACTTGTACAAAGATGAAAAAGCTTTGGCTTTGCCTACCACTTCAGGCATGTTTTAAGTTCAATGTCAATATACTGACAGGTAAGGAAGCATTTATAGAGTATGTTGTGCTACACACATTTTATTTTAGAGGTTAGGCAGAAGCCACAATCAGGAGACACAAGGGATTGGACAGCTCAGATGCAGCCAGACATGTGGCAGCCACTGGGAGCATCCCAGTGAGCTCCTGACTAGTTTCCTGTTTATTTGTGACTGCAGTCATCATCCCCCTCTTGAACTTTTCACTGTCCCATTTGTCACCTGTTCACTGAGTAGCCACTTGGAATCAAAGCAGTATACCCAGAGAACAGCCGAGCAAGTGAGATGTGGGGCAAGCTCTCTCCCCAGGAGCCTCATTGTCTGCTAGGGGAGAAACAGGTAAATCAGGACGCATTTTAAAAAAGATAACATTTGGTCATATATGACCTTTGAAATAACCACTTGGATGTGTGCATGCCCATGCGTGTGCATATATGTGTATGTATGCATGTGTGTGTGTGTGTGTGTGTGTGTGTGTGTGTACATGCTGTTGAGCACTGGAGGGTCTGTATTACTCACTACGAATGTCTCTTTTTATGACTCACAGTTAAAACATTCATTTCTTACTTGTTTTCCACATTATGGTTCATTTGCTATTTCATTTGACATTTTTATCAAAGTAGTTTCCAAAGTTTGATTCTTCTCATTTCCAGCTTTTACTATCTTTGTTCAATATTTTCCAAGAATCTTTGTGCTTTGGAGAGTTCTACTTTTCTCTCAAAGCAATAATTAAATCTACCACTAACACTGTGCATACCCTGGACACAGTATGTTCCAAGCACTGAATGCATATTAACTTAATTAGCAGTCTATTTGATCTCCCCTTACTTGTCTTCTTGGCAGTTTTCTACGTTCACTGAGTTCTTACAGTTCTTTCAAATTTCAAATCTTTAATTAAAGGCATAAATGTATAAAAATGCATAAAATTATATAAGTAATTAAATCTCAGATGCACTTACAATCCTTACAAAGTCTGCTCTCTATTACATGGCACCAAAGTGACACATTTACTGTCAACTGTTGTAGAAATTCTGAGCTTATTTAAGGAAAGATTATAGAGAATATGCCAGAAACACATATATTTCTTATAAATGGCCAGGAGCTATTTGTGCCCTGCCAGTATCAATATTTATAAACCGATGCGCATTCCATGTGACCCCTGGCTGAGGCACACAGATGAAAATTCGACTCCTTACGTTAATGAGAGGAACAGAACAAGTCGGTATGCATGTGTTAATGCTCCATGGAAGTGGGGAGGACAGAGAAATGAGTGACAGGTGTCAAGGGAGGACTGTTTAGGGGCTCAGGCAGCCTAAGTAAGAAAGGGAGAAAAGGTTTGAGACGCATTCCATGTGTTTGCTATTTCTGCCATGAAGAAAGACCACAGGCTGTGTAGTTTCATCAGGGAAGTATATTTTTCTGAAAGTTGATAGTCTACCTCAGGACCAAAATGCCAAAAGGCCTGGTTTCTTCTGAGGTCTTTCTCTTTGGCATGCAGTTGGCCACTGCTATCTTGTGTTCTTCATGTGTGCCCACTCCAATGTTTCCTGCAGTGTCTAAATGTCCATTACTCAGACCGGATCAGAGTTCACCCACTTCACCTCATTCACATTACTTAATTACTACTTCCAAGGGCTGATCTCCAAATAGTCATGTTCGTAGGTACTGCAGTTAAGGCACCCACATTCACTTAGATGAAGCACACAGTTCAGGTCAATACAAACATCCTTAAAATCCATCTCCAGTTCTATCTCCTCTAGAAGGTCTCCCAATTTTTTCTAAGCAAAATTAACTGTTAAACTCCCATAGAAGACTGTCTTCTCTTCTCTTTCATACACTAATAGTATGATCTTCCTTCTTCCAGTCTCTATATATCATTTTCTCTGTACCTCAGACAAGAAACTCATCAACTTGGAGGAAGGTAGACTGAACACAGCAAACGGCTGCGTGGGGAAGCAAGGATGAGCTATGCCAGAATTCCTCTGAAGAAACAAGCTGAACAACCACTTAAAGCTGAGCAAAGAGAATGCTGGCAGGCAACCAAGATAAAACAAAGATTGACCAAATGTAAGCGCAGCCTTAGTGAGAATGCCCACATCCAGGAGAGGCAGATGAGACAACAAGAACACTGGCCACTGCACCAATACTGGAACGTGTTACGGTAGCCAGTGTCTGAGAATGGTAACCAGGCAGCCCTGGTTTAAAGCCCAATGCTGTCAGACATTGGTTGGATGACTCAGGACAAGGTACTTACCTGCTCTGAATTGCTACTGACTACCTGCAAAGGAGGATGTTAGGGACTCATCATTAGCCCTGTATGTGAATGCAACATGGGAACTCATATCTAGAGCCTATAGATGTGTAGCATGTAGCAAGTGGTTGACTTATGATAGAAATGTACACAATCAGCCACAAATGGAATAGTCCTTACTTTTTCAGGCTTTAGATCTCTAGATATTTCAAGGCCATTGTTCCATACCCAAAAGCCTGGATGGATTTGGGCACATGGATATTGTGCCAAGGGGAAGAGAAACTGTCACGGCATTATAAAGCTTGGATTTGTTTTTTTCTCTCTTGAAAAAAATTACATTAGTGCTCCTTGGAGTTCAAATGAAATGCATTCCCATGATAATACTCAGAGCTTAATGTTCATAACATTTCAGAATAAAAAAAATCAGCTCCGTATTTACTTTGTGCTTATTAAACAGAAAATAGATGAAGGAAGCAAACAGAGGGAAGACAACCAAGATTATTTCCAATTTTCTGAGCTATCCCTTCCACCTGGATGCTATGATAATGGCATAGCAGAGACTGGGGCTGCAAAGGCTCGCCAATGGGAGCGAAAAAAGTCACTTAGTTTTGTCATCAGAATGTTTCATTAATAAGACAACAAACAGCCAAAGGAGTCAATGTCAGAGAAACTGATTCTGGGTTTCAATTGTCTTGAGCTGTTTTAGCTCTGAGACTTTGCAATGCCTAAGGACACCTTGAGAGGTCATTGGCAACCTGTGTCAGTTTTAAAAGCCCTTGTCTCAATTCTTTTTGAGGATGTCGGAAGAGGAAATTTTATAACCCACCTCAAGAGCTCATTCAGGTATTTGACAACCCTCACCTCAGGAAGATTGTCTCTTCGTGCTAACCTAAGTGATGATTTCTGCTGAGAAAAAAAATGAGGTCATTTATTTAACCTCAGGGTAGATTTCTTGCGTTTTATGTCTAGAAAAGGAAGAAGGTAACATATAAGTAAGAGACAGTAAGATCCCTCGGTCTTCAGAATCCAAAGACTTGGGATTAAATCTTAGTGTTGGCCTGGCAAGATTTCTGCTCTTAAGCCAATTGTTTTACGTCCCTTAGTACCATTTCCCATGGAAAAATGGAGCCCTGGACTCAAACCTCATGCTGGGTCATCCACTGAGTAGGAACAAGAGGCGATCACCAGGCTGTAGTGTTACAGGGTTCTCCCCTGTTCTTACCTATAGTAAGTATATTCATAGATTCACTCATGTAACTTAAGAAAAATCTGAAATTTGAACTAATATTTGTGAAGCAAGATCACTAATTTAATTTTTAAATGATAAAGACAAATTGATACAAAGTTTACACATCTAGGCAAGTTCAAATCTATAGAGATCCATATAGCTTCTGTGGAATGAATACTCATCACTCAAGGTCAAAGATCTCTAAGAAAGTAGACTGTGACTCTGACAGTAAAGAAATGAACACAGAAGCCCCTGCCTCAGTGTCATAGGTAGTCATGATATAAATGCAGAAACATTTATAGACATGTTTAGAGTAGATATGATAGAATCATATAAACAAAGTGAACATGACATGAAGCAAAGGAATAAACCAGAACACAGAGAAGGGAGGGTTAGAAGCCCAAGCATCGAGGCCAACAGAGACTGCATAGGCTTCCTCCTCCCCAGCTCCACTGAGCAGGGGCTCAGGGACATTGTAGACTAAGCAGGATCAATACCAGGAGAGATCTGATTCCTCAGGGAGGTACAAGAGAGTGGTGCTCGTCATGATTTCACTGTGGGCTTTTGAGGGATCAGCCTGCAACAACTAGCATGAGTTGGTGAGATGGAAGGGATTTAAGGAGGCCAGGGACCTTCTATAGATAAACTTCTAAAGTTGTGTAAGGTTTAAGGATAATGGAATCTCTAAAAGACCTCATATGCTGTGTAAAAGGTTATTATAATGGATGTTTCTAGAAGTGCTACATGGCTGTCTGTTGAATTGGCACAAATTATTTAACTTTTCTGTAACTCAATTTCGTCATCTATATGTTGCTATCAAAACACAGCACAATAAACTAATACAGGGGTCGAGAAAAAAGGTAATTTATATGTGTAAGAGATTTGACATAATCCCTCGGACATGGTAAGAGCTCAGAAAACTACATATGTATGAAACAGTGTTATTGGTAGAGTCACTGGTTTGAACTGAAGACCTTCCTAGCACATACTCAGAGGGAGAGAATACTAAAGTGAAAATTTATAAATTGTAGCACTGTGCTTTTATTTCAAATACAAAAGCCTATTTATACAGTATAGCCTATCAGTTGAAAGTGATAGCTTAGCCAGGCAGTGGTGGCAGACGCCTTTAATCCCAGAATTTGGTAGGCAGAGGCAGGTGGATTTCTGAGTTCAAGGCCAACCTGATCTACAGAGTCAGTACCAGGACAGCCAGGGCTATACAGAGAAACCCTGTCTCAACAAACCAATAAATAAATAAATAAATAAATAAATAAATAAATAAATAAATAATAAATAAAATGTAAAACTATCATAATAATAATTGCTAGATACATTACTAACACAAAATGTTACTTAAAAGCCAGAAAAGAAAAATCACGTTTGGCATGAAAATCTTTCTTTCTTTTTTTTTTTTTTTTTTTTTTTGGTATGATCCTTTTCATGCATCTAATTCTAGTGGACTTTTTGTTAACACAGAGGCAGGACAAAACACAGCCCATGAGAGAGTTCCATGATGTCCTTTGACCTTGGAGGAAAAATTGTTAGTGACTGATCATCTTGGAGGGAGAGGCTGGGATTGTGAGGCCAAGACAGGTGGATGCCATGGTAAGTTTTTACCAGTTCACCCAGGGAATCAACACTGAGAAGAGAGCAGCAGAGGAGCCTAAAGGAGGGTAGGCTGCTATGGGGTCAGGAAGATAATGAAAACACAGGGAGACAGCGTGTCCTAGGTCCCAGCAAGAGAAGTCAAGAGAGAATGCCTGCAATCCGTGAGTCAAGAAACAGCAATACGTGTGTTTAGAAGTGTGGGGTTATAGAGCAAAACTAAGGGGGAGTGGAGATAAAAGCGTGAGAATACAGAGCTAGGCATGGGCATGCTCAAGAGGCTGGGGATTTCCAGTCTTTAATAGGAGTTGCAGTACTATTTATTTCAAATGTAGTAAATAGATTTTTTTAATAACAATTTTAAAGCAAATAGATTGTAGTCAATTAAACAGCAGTTCTTGTTATGCTATATTAGATAAGACTAAAGATATGATCAAAATGGGAAAGGTTAGTAATGAGATTTTTCTTAAAGCAGATGGCAATTACCCATAAATGTGTCTTATCTGTATGTTCTACAGTTAAACATATTGTTGCCTGTACTCAGCTCAAAGCTCTGCATGAAGTTATGTCAAGAACTGGTTCCCAGCCAGGGTCTCTGTCTACTTTAATTGTGGCTACAGCCAAAGAGTAGGGTTGAGAGCTTCAAATGGTGTCTAGCACCTGCAGGGCTGTGAGGAGAAGAGGGGAAGAAATAGCTGTCCCTTTCCCTGATTCAGCATTCTCAAGCTTTATGCATGGAAACCCTTTGGGATCTTGTAAGAACAGAGGGTGAGATTCTACCCCTAGGTTCAGACTGGGTGGGCTAAGGGTAGAGTGTGATATGTTGGAGGTGTCAAAAGTCCACAGGTAATGCTTGTGATGCTGATCTGGGTCTAGGATCACACTTTGAAAAAACACTGGACAAATATGTGGCAGGGATGAAGACAGTGAGGCCAGGTTGCAGAGAGTGAGACATGCTGAACCTGGCAAGGTAGTGTGAATGAGCTCTGTGCTGAGGGGAGGGGCAGAGAGGGAGAATCTATGTGCCCTATATATTTTCTCCACTGGCATTGTAAAGCCTTTTAATAATCTCCCTTGCTCAGCCCAACAACCTCTACTTTAAAGAAATGTCTGGCTATCACAATTCTAATAATATGTGCCCAGAATAGGGTCTGCTGATGAAAAGCCTGAAAAATAGATTCAATTACCCATCTCTACTTCTGAACCTAAGCAATGCCATTAGATGTAGGGGGACAGGCTACACAAACCACACATACATCTTTCTAGGTACCCTGGAATAAAAAGAACAGTTACAGAGAAGCTGACTTAACCTGGAAAGGACTGTACAATCTTTGAAAGAGAATTACAACATGTAACATTTGTCAATATTTTTAATGGACACATCAATTTGCCCTGTCAGCCCGGACTTCATGTTTCACAGTCATCTACTGAGATCAGAATACAAACCTTAACATATTATGTTAAGGTTGCAAGGATGCAACATCTTGAACTTAGGGGTAAACTTAGGCAGTTTGTGTCAGTAGAAGGTTTGAGATTCAAGAACTTCCTCTTCAAGGGAGAACACTAGGATTGGACACACAGACTTCTAGGTCAGCTGAGTATGACCCAAAGCAATGACCTCTCAGTGTCTCAGGGATCTTATCTTTGAAATTAGGATAAGAATGTCATATGACTCCACAGTGTCATAGCACCTGGCACCTGGCAGTGTTCTGGGAAAAATGCAGACTATAATCATAGATTAGAAAGTAGCTCTTTCTAGTCAGACTAGAGTTCACATCTAGGCTGCCACTCTATTACAATTTCCTTAGCCAAGCCTCTGCACCCTCCAAAGTCACATTGTGATAAAATGAGGATAATAATATATAATCTTTTTGGATTACTCCAAGGATTAAATAGAAACAAGTTTGCATATCCATACTGGAATTAAGTACTCAGCAAATGAACTTAGAAATATATAAAAATACATCCCTTAAAAGTCTTAGTATCCTCATCTATAAAATTACAATATATATCTTGGTAGGCTTTGAGGAAAAAGTATGGTAATGAATATGAAACTAATTTCTGTTAACTGTTTCAATATCTAGTTATTGTTCATTTGTGCATCAACAAAATAATTGAAAACAAGAAAGGTATAAACCCAACCCCTTGCCTTCCTGGAGGTCACTCTTACTTCTTGCCATAGAGTGAAGTACCATGGATAATTTAGTAAATGCGCAAGGCAGGGGTGCTGTTTAATATAAGATGGCCAAAGAGAAAATAGTCAGCAAATGTCACACAGATACCAGAAGGGCAGAGGAGTAAAAAATCCTGCATATATCCAGGTAGAAGCATGGTCATTGCAGTATACCTGGTGTCTTAGGGTTTTACTGATGTGAACAGATACCATGACCAAGGCAACTCTTATAAGGACAATATTTAATGGAGACTGGCTTATAAGTTCAGAAGTTCAGTCCGTTATCATCAAGATGGGAGAATGGCAGAGTCCAGGCAGGCATGGTGCAGGTAGATATTCTGAGAGTTCTACATATTCATCTGAAGACTGCTAGCAGAATGCTGACTTCAAGGAAGCTAGGATGAGGGTCTGAAAGCCCAGGTCCACAGTGACACACATACTCCCACAAGGCCACACTTACTCCAACAAGGCCACACCTTCAAGTAGTGCCATTCCCCGGTCAAAGCATATTTAAACCATGACACTCCGGTGGGATTGTGTTGAATATGTACAAGGAGCTAGTTAGAACACAGTTTGGCTGGAGCAGCTGAGGGTGGTGGGAACAGGGCTTTGTGAATCACATAAGAATTTGTGCTGTGTCATTTCCTCCCCCAAGTTCTATTTTATAATAGATTTAATGATTTTTAAAGTTTTAGTTAGCTTGCTTATTTGTATGTGTGTTTGTGTGTGTGTGTGTGTGTGTGTGTGTGTGTGTGTAGCACCTGTATGTTGGTACCCACAGAGGCCAGAAGAGAGTGTTGGATTCCTGGAGCTGGAGTTTCAGGCAATTGTTAGCTGCCTGATATGGGTGCTGAGAACCAAAGATTCCTCTGAAATAGCATGAAGATCTCTTAACCTCTGAGCTCCCTCTCCCAGATTCTTATGTACAAGTCCCAACAGCCAAAATGATGGTTTTTAGAAATTATCCTTAGGAAAGTAATAAGGTTAAATGAGGCTATAGGGTGGCATTGTGAGTCTGTAGAACTGGTGTCTAAGAAAGTGATTGGATACCACGGCATGCTCATTCTCTTTCAGTGTCTGCAAGGAGGAAATACCATGTGACGACATAGTGAGGTGGCTTCTGCTTATAATTCAGCAACGAAGACACTTTGAACTTGTTTCTAAAATCAGGACAAATGGATGTCTATGTCCTGAACCTTCAGTTTAGATTATTATCTTTTAACAGCACCAAAAGACAAGGTAATGTGCACATGAGGACTTCAAGATGGATTTTAGGGGAGACTGGGAAAGACCTTTGAAGGATCTCTTGATTTTGTGTTTAAAATATGGGGCAAGGTTGAAAGCTAAGCAATCCTAGGTTCTTATTATAATGTAGACAAGGCATGAGGTAACGAGGCAGCAGCAGAATGATGAGAAGTGGCTGGATCCTGAATGAGTCATGAGGCAGAGCTGACACAGTGTGCCTTGGGAGGAGGTGTATGGTGTACAAGACGAAAAACACTAACAGTGTTTGCCTGAGCACCTGGAAAACTGAGGTTGCCATTCATGAAGATGGGGGAAGCTGGAGAGAGAAGAACTGGAGAGGATATCATAAGTTCGGGTTTAGGCTTTGGAAACTTAATCTGCCACAAGATATACAGAAGATGTTTGAGAATGCAAGAGGAGTCCTGATTTCAGTAAGGATGGACAGAAAGAATGTGGAACTCACTGGCATGTCAACAGCAATTGTACAGCATGATGAAATGTCCATGAACTAAAATGCTGCCTATCTGTAAGCACATGAATAAATCTATTGAAGTCTTTGCATGTCTTCGACAGCCAGTTCCTTTACCGCACTCCCACGTACAGTCTTTTCCCACTTTCTTCTTTGTGCATTACTAATAATACACTTTGCCATTTTAAATTGAGAGAGAGGAGACACCATCTGTCAACATTTGCATATATTTCACTCTTTCCATAGCCTATTACAGGGCTATCCCATTTGCCAAATCTATTGATAGACTTGCTTATCAGGTATTCTACACTTCACTATGTATTGGGTACTGTGTTAACAATCAGGAACACAATAGAAAAGATGTATTTTCCAGTTTCAGATGACCATGGACAATGACTGAGACACATACATGCAAATGGAGTCATGGAATCCCAGTGGAAAAGGCATAATCCATCATGCTTGAGCCATCAAACTCTTTAGGGAGCAAACGCCATCTTATTCTAAGAGGTGGGTTGATGTCAGATGGGATTTGTTGAGATCCAACACTGAGTGAAAGAGCATCTTGATCTGCAAATGGACCACAGAACAGGCTGGTTAATTGGTTAACAGGGAATAAAGGATTCTCAAAGGCACAATGCTGGGACCAAGACAAGGGCCCTGTTATACATAGGTCTTCAAAGTCATCATAAAGGAGCAAGAGTGAATTTTTATTTTGGTGAAGTGATAAGGTTGAAGGGAACAACTAATGATCTTGTTAGAGGGCATATTTGTAAGTTAGTGTCACAAGCTATCTGTTTAGGTTTGAATGAAAATGGCCTTCGTAGGCACACAGGGAGCAGTACTATTAGGTCTGACTCTGTTGGAATAGGTGTGTTCTTGCTAGAGGAAGTGTGTCACTAGGATTGGGCTTTGAGGTTTCAGATGCTCAAGCCAGGCCCAAGGTTATTCTCTCTTTCTGCTACCTGTAGGTCCAGTTATAGAATTCTCAGTTCCTTCAGTTCCTTAGTTCCTTTAGTATAGAATTATCAGCTCTAGCACCAGGTTAATCTGCATGCAACCATGTTTCCTGACTTGATGACAATGGACTAAACCTCTGGACATTAAGCCAGAAACAATTAAATGCTTTTTTTAAGATATATATATATGTGTGTGTGTGTGTGTATGTATATGTGTATATATATATATATATATATATATATATATATATATATATATATATATGTTATCCTATATATCAGTAGAATTAACATAGTAATCCTACCATCTTACCAAAAGCAGTTTACAGATTTAACATAATCCCCATCAAAATTCCAACACAATTCTTTACAGACCTTGAAAGAGCAATGCTCAGCTTCATGTGAAAAAACAGAAAACACAGGATAGCTAAAACAATACTCTACAATAAGAGAACATCTGGAGGTATAGCTATTGCTGGTTTCAAGCTGCCCTACAGATCAATTGTAATAAAACCCACATGGTATTGGTATAGAAACAGAGAGGTTGATCAATGAAACTTAATTGAAGGCTCAAAAATAACCCCCCTCACCTATTGACACTTGATTTTTGACAAGGAAGCCAAAACCCTATAATAGATAAAAGGGAGCGTATTCAACAAATGTTGCTAGTCTAACTGGATGTCTGCATACAGAAGAATGCGAATAGATCCATATTTATCACACTACACAAAAGTATTAAAAACATGGACAACATGAAATTCACAAGCAAATGGATGGTTCCATTCTATATCATCCTGAGTGATGTAACCCAGCCCCAAAAAGATATGCATGATATATACTCACTTATAAGTGGATATTGGCCATAAACTATAGGATACCCATGCTACAATTCACAAACCCAAAGAAGCTAAGTAACAAGGAGGCCCTAAGGGAAGATGCTTGAATCTCACTTAGAAGAGGAAATAAAATAGCCATCAGAGGTGGATGCAGAGTGTGAACTGAGTGGGAGAGGGGGATAGGGATGGGAACTAAGGTAGGAATCAGGTGTGGGGAAGCAGGAGTAGGATAGGGAGAGAGAGCGGAGAGAAAGGATGGAAATTGCAGGGCTTGGGGGCATCTCTGGCATGAGTCAGAGACCTAGGACAGAGGAGGCTCCTGGGAGTCTATGAGGGTGACCCTAGATGAGACTCCTAGCAGAGGGGGATATAGAACCTGAAGTGACCATCTCTGTAGCCAGGTGGGATTGCCAGTGGAAGAACTGGAACACCAACCAACCTATAAAACACTGAACCCAAATTGTATTCTGCCTACAAGAAGTTCAGGAATGAAGAAGCAGCAGAGATTGAGGGAATGGCCAAACCCTCATGACTGGCACAACTTGAGACCCATCCCATGGGAAAGAACCCACCCCTGACACTATTAATAATATTCTGCTATTCTTGCAGACAGGAGCATAGTATAACTGTCTTCTGAGAGGCTTCATCCAGCAGAGGATGGTAGCAAATGCAGAGACCCATGACCAAACATTAGGCAGAGCTTAGGCAGTCTTGTGGAAGAGTTGGGGGAAGGATTGAGGGAGCTGGAGGGGTGATGGACACCACAGAAGACCTACTGAGTCAACTAACCAGGGCCCATAGGGATTCACAGAGATTGCATGGCCAACCAAAGAGCTAGCAGGGGTGGACCTACAGCCCCTACAAATATGTAGCAGATGTGTAGCTTGGTCTTCATATGAGTCCCCTAATAATTGGAGACGGCACTGTCTCTGACTTTGTTGCCTGCCTTTAGATTTCTTTACCCTAGCTTGGTCCGGCCTTAGTGGGAAAGGATGTGCCTAATCCTGCTGATGTACCAGGCAGGGTTGGTACCCATGCTGGAGACGGGCATGGGGCTCTCCTTCTGAGAAGGGGAGGGGAGGATGGCGCGCGCGCGCGCGTGTATGTGTGTGTGTGTGTGTGTGTGTGTGTGTGTGTGAGAGAGAGAGAGAGAGAGAGAGAGAGAGAGAGAGAGAGAGAGAGGTGGGATTGAGAGGAGAGGAAGAAGGGCTTTAATTAGGAAGTAACGTGAATACATTAATAAATTAATGAAAAATAGTGTTTCTCAGGAAAAGAAAAGAAGGAAAGGATGAAAGAATTCCAGAAATGAAGAATGAGGATGGATTCATCCTCATCAATTGCCCATTTATTTAATAGGTTATTATTCAGTCAGTCACTTACTACTGAAGTATTCAGTTGATAAAAGCTTATAAGGAAAACAAACCAGAGGTCATATTCACATGCCTACCTCATGAATCTCATAAAATGGAACACGGTAAAAACACAGTGTAAAGGCTGAGTGAAATTCATCCAAATGAAGGGTCATGGTTATTTTCTGCCTTGTATCTAATTTCTAAGCACAGAACACTATGTTTTATTTTAAAATAGAATGCATAAATACTTATTCCAAAAGGACCTTATAAAATCATGTTTTGTTCCTTTTCATTAATAAAAACAATAAATCATGTGTGATATCTTTATTTGAGTTAAAGATCAATGTTTACATATATTTCTTTTTAGAAAGTGTGCATGTTAGGTATTGCTGGGTGAGAAACAACCAAGTTGCATAGCTGGGGCTGTGGAGAAGCATGCCTTCTGAGGTTGCATGCAGGCTACCCTGCTGCCATGTGATGCTCTATAGCCACACACAGATGGTCCTGCTCCTGATGCCATTTGGGGGTGGGGTTACAGTGCAAATGTTGTCATCCTTAAAGCTCAGCTCAGCATTGACTTGGGCTCAGCAATCTGAAGAGCTTACATAGAGGGGCGCAATACTCCAGATCTTCTCCCACTTGCTAATCCACAGGATTAGAGATAGGGCTCATGGTCTTGAGGTGTTTGTCCACTGATTAGCTTGTGAGATGTCAAGCACTTGAGGGAGAAACTTGAAGGTCAGATAGGAGGTATTTACTCAATGGAAGAGGTAGAAGGGTCACTCCAGAAAGAAAAATGGTGGGAAAAACTGAGCTACACCCAGGAAACAGATACCACTGACACAGTGTGCCTAGAAAATAATTTCAGAAGGGTGTGTGTATGAGTGAGTGTGTGTTTGAGTGTGTGTGTATGTATGTATGCCTGTCTGGGTGTTCGTGTATATGCATGTGTGTGAGTACATGTATGTGTGCTTCTGTGTATGTGTGCATGTTTGTGTGTGAGTACATGTATGTGTGCTTATGTGTATGTGTGCATGTGTGTGTGTATATGTGTGAGTATGTGTGTATGTATGCCTGTCTGGGTGTTTGTGTATATGCATGTGTGTGAGTACATGTATGTGTGCTTGTGTGTATGTGTGCATGTTTGTGTGTGAGTACATATATGTGTGCTTGTGTATATGTGTGCATGTTTGTGTGTGAGTACATGTATGTGTGCTTGTGTGTATGTGTGCATGTGTGTGTGTGTGTGTGTGTGTGAGAGAGAGAGAGAGAGAGAGAGAGAGAGAGAGAGAGAGTGTGTGTTCATGTATTGACGATGGGGATGAGAAAGATAATTCTATGGAGATGCTTGGACAGTTAGTCAGAACTTTAAAGTCTCTTAAGGAACACTTTTAGTTCCAGCAGGCAAAGGGAAGCCACAGGAACAGCTGAAGCAGATGAAAAGCCTCTGTCTGAGATTTACTTGAGTGTTGGAGGGAATGTAAAAGAGGTTTAGGTGTCTCATGAGGAGAGGAAACGCCCCTAGGAGGCTCTTCAGAAAGTCCTCTTCAGTGTAATGCTGAACAAAGGCAAGCTTACTAGTTCATTTAATGCTGAGTCATACCCTTGGCCCTATACTGTGCCAACACTGATGAAGTTTGCTAAGGGGTGACAGGCAAGTCCTTGCTTCCATGGACCTTATGTTCTAATGTGTTGGGAGACTAAAGGAAGTGCTTGAGTCTACTTCAGAAAGGGAATCAGCAGACATTGCACACTTGGTGTTCCCTGTAGTGCTGTCAGGTCAGAATGCAGAGTCTAGCAGAATCCCAACTGCATAGTCACTGGCCTGTAATTGCAGCCTCCATCCTTCTAATTGTTGCTAATACACAGGACCCATAAGTATACAGTGAAAAGTTGACTTTCTGGGAATGGATGTTCTCCTTGGCATGTGCCGTTTGCAGCTCCTGTTCTGTGCAAGTTTCATCACAGGCTGTAGTGAACAGTGTGCAAGAAACACATGAAACGTGGAAGCATGGAAAGGGAGAAACAGAAGGCTATGGGCAGAAGAGGCAATGCAGAAGCAGGTTCGTAGACCAGAGACTTAGTTTTGTACCATTTGTTATATAATGTAAGTTACTTCCCCACTGAAAGACTCGTGTTCTCCAAAAGGGAGCTGAGATGTATCCTCTCTGACATTCTTTGACATCCCAAGATGACCTGATTGAAGAGAGTACATCAATGATGTAGTGTAGCTCTATTAGAGCTTCATATTTAACTGTTTTATAGTAACATTTCAGAACCATTTATTAATTATCAAGTACTCTCACATAGATGGTAAAATAGCCTCTTAATTCCCATTACTCTCATGTTTACAAGGCTAAGTGAGTAGGGGCAGGGTGATCTATGAAGTAGATACACCCAGCTAAGAAGTGTCAAAAGGAGTCTAAAGTCAGGCTTTTATCTCCAAAGCTCTTTCCACTCCAAAGGCTCCCTACCATCACTGCTAGCTTATGTCCCCGTTCCAATCAATCCATGTTCAGTATGAAAGAAGGACAGTATCCGTGAGTTATGCATTCCGCATGAAATGCTCACTAACAGGGAAGAGTGGCTACATGTTCTCCACCCTAGCTTGTGAGCTCCCTGGGAACAATGCCTCCAGTGAGAAACCCCGAACTAGTGTCCCCAGCTAAGAGACATTGATAAATAAGGACACCAACATTAGTACAACACTCTGGCTCCAGGGTAAATGCAGGAGGTAGGTGGGGAGGATGAGAGGGGCCGCAAAGGATGGGGTCAGGGTGAAGGAGGTTGATTCACTTAACTTGTGATGTTTCTCCTTTTACCTACTATAGTGATTGATTTTCACCAAGTTGGACTCTTATGCATGAATTCCCAAGTCTATCCCTGTAACTTTCCTTACAACTTTCTTCTTATGGTTCAGGACAAAGTCATATTTTGGTCTGACTTGTCTACCCTGTGCTCACTGTCTGCATCTCTGACTACTAACAACCAACTCTTCCCGACAGTGTTCTCAACTTTTATCTTCACTCTTTATCTTCTCTTCTAGAAAGCTACAGAGAGTGCTTACCTAAGGACAAAAGTCCCTGTGTGTTCCAGTTAGCTTATCATTTTTAGGGGTACGCTAATGATCTAGAAGAAAAAAGTTTTCAGAGCCAGTTGCTGAGAATGAAGATGCAGGAAAGAAAAATAGTCTGCAGACCTTCACGTTAGCATTCCGTGAGAACAGAACAAGCGAGAGGCTTACTAACCTGGCGCGCACACCTCATCTCATGGTGCATGTCATCCATAACTGGCAAGGAGGATCCTTAAAGGAATTTAGCAGCTGAACTTGTGGGAATACATATTTTGTTTAATAAGGTGAACACATGCTGAGGTTTGTGGCACATAAAGCATTAGAATTCTCTCTTCATCTTGGAAGTTTATAACAAATCTACTGAATAGCCTAGAATTTTTCAGGATGGGAGAACAAGTGAGAGCAAAATGATTAGACAGCAAAAATAAAAAATATATGGCCATGAATCCAACTTTACCTTTAGAAAAAATACCAAAATATTAGACAGAATGAAAATTCCAAAGTTGATATAGGTGGGGTTTGGAATATTTAAGGCAATCATAGAAATTTTAATCCAGAAATTATATTCTTTGGACTTGAAAAAGTTGATCAAAGTATATTTATCAATGAACTTTTGTTTGTACTAGAAAAGAAATGAAGGTATTCATTAAAATTGCAAAAAAAAAGAGTGAAGGAAATCAAACAAATACAATATGTAGAAGATTTTCAGAGTCTATGGGGATTAGATCTGAGAAAATATCGAATCTGAGAAGATTAAAATCTATGAAAGTTTGAGTTCCTTGTAAAAGACAGAATAGTTTTTCATATGTCCTATACAATCTTTACTTGTACTTTATCTATTATTCTGTGTTCTATGTTATTTACGATAACTGAAACAATGTCAACTATTTATAATATAGTATTTAGTGAAAAAAGCAGGAAAAGTCTGAAATGTCTAATACAGAGGCAACTTTTTTCAAGAATTTTCAGTATGCAATAGACTAAATGCACAGCTGTAGCATCCATGAATGTGAAGAGGCAGCTGTGTCATAAGCGGATTCACAAAGAAGCCACAGGTAAGAGAGCTGGTTCAATGATTAAGGGCACTGACTGCTCTTGCAGAGGACCAGGATTGATTCCAAGTACATATATGATGTCTCACATGTGCCTGTAACTCCAACCTCAGGGGTTCCAGTATCTTCTTCTGGCCTCTGAGGGCAGGTATGTACATGGTGCATATACACACAGGTAAAATACCCATACATATAAAAAATGATAAGAATCCTCCTGTTCCACAGTGGGTGCACACATTTCTATATAGGAGGGTTGCTAGGACTCTACTTACTAGAAGCTTATTTGCTGGCCTGCAGGTATGTACTTTGAAATTGCTTGCCCAAGTAACATCAGGTCATATGCCAATCAGAGGCCATAGAACACTTCTTTATGTTTCTCGTGGTTCTCTGAGACGCTTGGTAGGTCTCTCTTCTGCTTTATCACTGTGTTCAACCTCCTTGGGTCTAAACTTATCATACAAACAGTCTCCCCTCTCACCCCAATCTTCTCTTATCAATCCTGGGTGTCTCTTGTATCAAATTCATTTTTTTTCCAAAACACTAAAAATAGAAGTCCTCATGTTACAACTCCATCAGTTGCCTGGAGATAGCATTCAGCTCTTCATATATGGGCAAGACCTCCTGCAGCTGTGCCAATCTAATCTTGTCTGAGGCTTCCTTCGTTTTGAATGGGATACCTCTGGGAAGTGAGGTGTTACAAGCATCAGTGTGTTAAATCGTTAGTGGAGAGTAATTCTTCTGGGCATTTATTTTCCATTCCATTTTGTCCTAGATGCTGACATATTATCTATGTATTGTGGACTTTCCCCTTGAGATCCTTCAGGATTCAATAACACCTACCACCAAAGATTTCATGAGGACCTACTCTAGGCCAGAAATTGTGTATGTTACTTATTTGAGGAAGGGGTGGAAACAAGGCAGCTATTTTTTAACTCTTGGCTGTTGTTCAATGATAAATGTGTGCAGAGAAACAGGATGAAACATGGCCATGAAAGAAACATCAACTGTGGCCTGAACCTCTCCATATCTTTGTCTAGGAGCCATGCGACTGCTAATGATTGAGATTTTTCTACTAGGTTTGTGTGTATGTGTGTGTGTGTGTGTGTGTGTGTGTGTGTGTGTTTCCAATAGGTTGTTTACATCACACATCAGGATAATTCCAGAGTTACCTCTTCTGCTTATCAGAGAGGAGAGCCCTTCTGTTAGAGAGACTACCTCTGCAGCTCTTTCAGGAAGGCTCCACTGATATTACATTTAATTGCAAACCTTGGTTATGCCACTTTTTAAGTCTCTTCATTATAGCATATCATATAGTTCCTATTTTGTAGACAGCTTTATGATGGGTTCATTTGTCATGACTATTTTTATGCTTTTTTTGTTCTTGTTATATCAGTTCAGGGGAGAGAATCTTATACACTCATTTTTACATACAGTTCCATTTATAAAAGAGTTACTATGCATTCAATTACTTCAACTATTTCAAGAAAGGCTTTAGGAAAAATTGACAACAGTAGACACTGAATAGTGCAAGAATCTGGGCCACTACTAATTCAGGGTATTTATTTAAGGGAATAGGAGATTCTATTACACTGCCCAACTTCAAAATATAGTAGAAAGAAATAGTTGAAACACTAGTACAATGTTTAAAAATTGCCAGTGAGGCCAAATAAACAGAATAACAAACATGGTAAAAGCATATAATGTTCTACAACATTTGAGTAAAAGATAGTTTCCCCTATAAATGGTGCTTGGTGAACTTGATGACTACCTGCAGAAAAATGAAGCCAATTTATTACTATATACATATATCAACTAAAACAGATTAAAGCCAAAAATGTAAGACTAACTCCAAAACTGCTAGAAGTAAATATAGCAGAAATATTTCCTTATATTGATAGGGTCAAATTTAATTTTTTCTTTTCTTTTTGAGATTATAATATAATTACATAATTCTCCCTTTCTTTCTTCCCTCAAAAATTTTTTCATAAGACCCAAAAGCACAGGTAACAAAAAAGAAAATTAATGAGTTTTAATCAAACTAAAAAGGTTTTGTGCAAAGAAAGAAAGAAAGAAAGAAATTAAGAAACAATAGAGAATAGGAGAAAATATTTATAAACTATGAATATGACTACCTGCAGAAAAATGAAGCCAATTTCTTACTATATACATATATCAACTAAAACAGATTAAAGCCAAAAATGTAAGACTAACATGAATATGACAGGAAAATAACATAATGATACCAAAATCCTCAGTAGAAAGCAACAATAAATAACTTAATTGAAAACTGTGCAAAGGGTCTGAATTGAAACATCACTCAAAAGAAGATGTACAGGGTTAGGGTGTGGCTCAGTTGGCAAAGTACTTTTTTACCATGTCCCAAGTCCTGGGCTCATTTACCTTGTAAGGCATAAGCTGGGTGTTACGGCACATACTTCCAAGCCCTGCACTCTGGAGGTAGAGGCAGGAGGGCAGAAAGTCCAAGGTCATCCTTAACCACATAGTAAATCAATTCAAGCTCAGCTTGAGCCATATAAGATCCCACTTGAACAGCACTGATGCAGGCACTACACACACACACACACACACACACACACACACACAAAGTGTTTAACATTATGATTCATAGGTGAATGTAGATAATATGAGAGTATTAAATGTGATCATCAGAAAGACATGTAGAGAAATGGAACCGTTGTAGGCTGTCCATGAGAGTGTATATTGATAAACCATTGAACAAAATAGTTTGGTGGTTTCCCAGACAATTGCTGCTAGCATCCCCACTACTTATTTATCTAAGGGAAAGACACCTGGACTCCTCATGTGTTTAATGTGATTGTTCCCAATAGCCAATATAAGTGATCAGCATAAGTGTTAAGCAAAGGATAATTAAAGAACATGTGATATGTACATAGGATAAAATAGCACCAAACCACACAATACCCTGTCATTTTCAGCAACCTGGATTGACCTGGAGGACATCACATTAAGGGAGTAAGTCAGTTACAGGAGGAAGTGCTACACAATCCCACCCATTTGTGGAATCTAAAGAAGCTTATCTCCTCAAAGTTCAGAGCAGAAGGCAGTTACCAGAGGGCAGGGAGCACAGAGGGAGTGGATGACAGGAGATACTGTTCAATAAGTACAAAGTGTAGCTACACTACACGGGGGAGTGAGTGCTGCTGTTTCATGGCACAGTGTGATTACAGTTCACATTTCCATAGTGACTGTCAAAATTACTAGAAAGGCTGACTCTGAATGCTCCTATCACAAGGAAATGAAAACATTCAAAATTATGGATTTACTAAATACCTTGATTTGATTACTATCCAATGTGGATATTAGTCATAATATCACAGTGTGCCCCATATACATTTATAATTATGTCCCTGTTAAAAATAAAAATATTCTTAATAAAAATATTGTCCTGATGCATTACCCCCTATGAATTCTAAAGTTCGACTTTCTTTTGACAGTATTGGGCACTGAGCATACAGAGCCATATATGCTTAGGCAAGCGCTATGTCACTGAGTTCTACCCTCAGGCTTCTGGTTACCTTTCACTGAGCTGTCCAGGCTGGTCTTGAACTCAGTCAGTAGCCCAGACAGGTCTTAATCATGGAGATACCTGCCTTATCTTATCAAGCAGCTGAGTAGTTGGAATTACAGGCCTGTGCCACCAGGCCTAGCCAAGTTCTCCTTTTAGTCACAGTCAGGATTACTGTAAGTCAAATGAACGTACATGTCCAAGTCTGCACAGATAGACTGAGATCAGCAGGGCCCCCAGCACTTAGAGCTGTTCAGTCCGAGAACGGGCAGGTCAGCTGTGAGTGTGCCTGCTCTATACCTGAGGACCTTTGAGGCTAAATGAGCAGATGTATTCAGCACTCTGGATAGGAGGATTCAGTAGCCATCTTCTGAGTCTGATTTTGCAATTTCTCCTACTCTACCCCCACTCTGTGCCCTGTAAACACCCAGATTCTAGGAATTATCTGAAAAAAAATGCAGGAAATTTGAGGAAGAACAGTCTTGTGACAGCAGAAAGATTTCTGTGCTATCATACATGAGGGATTAATTTCTTAACAGTCGTATCCTAGAGTCTACCTGCAGGACACAGAAAGACTGTAAATGAACAACAGGGCACAGGACAGTTAAAAATCTTTAAAAGATTTAGGAGGGATAAGAAAAATGTGGGGGTTTATCTCAGACTGAAAAAATCTTCAGATTAAAAGCTTAATTCTTACTTTCAATAACACAGAAACATAATGGTCTGCTCCATTAAACAGAGAGTTTCTGTTTCAGTGAGGGGTCAACAAGAGACACAGAAACAAATACTAGTAGATCAAGTAGATGTCTGTGTATGTCTATGTGACTGTGTATATGCACGTATACATATATGCATATATGTATATGTACATACATATATATGGATGTTGTAGTGATTGGCTCTGCTTTCCACACACATGAACTTTAATGTATATATTTAATGCATGCATATGTGTTATTTAAATACATAAGTCAGTATGATGCAGTTGTGGAAAGAAGTTCAGCTCTGTGGCCTCATTTACAACTTGTGCTAAAGTGCTAGAGCTTGAAGTCTGCTCAGAAAGTCACTATGGGGGAGATGGATACAATGGAGAGATCAGAAGCAGCAGAGAACCCTGGAGAATGAGCAGAAGAAACCTCTGAGAACTTATTGGAGCCGTAGCACAGATGGCTTCTCAGCTTGCTGGTGAGGGTGACAAGTAGAAGCCAGGGCCTCTGGTCAAGACATTAGGTACAGAGAGGTCCCTTGTGTGTTGAACGTCTTCTAAGACTCATGTCATATTTGCTCCACAAGGTAGGGCTAGTGATAGGTGGTAAAGTCTTTAAGAGAGGTAGGGCCTATTGAGATGTTATGGTTCACTAGGAGAAAGGCCTTTGAAGGAACTTGTAGGACCATGTCTTCTTGTTCCTCTCTTTTGCTTCTGGGTAATCAAATACACATCTTTGCTCCACCATGCTCCTATCACAATGTACCACCTGACCACAGGTCCAGGGCAACAGCTGAACAACCATGCTCCAAGGCAAACTCTCTTCTTAAGTAAGTTGATTATTTTAGGCACAAGATGACTGAGTGACATATGGAAGGAGATTAGGGAGCTGGGAGGGAACAGGGGAATGAAGAGCAGCTGTAGATCCCAGTGCTGCTCCAGGCTAACATCTGGCCAGCTCTGGCTAGCTGCAGGTCTGGAGCAAAAGGGCTGGACTTCTTCTCTGTCTCTACTTCTCCCATGTCATTCTGTGACCACATGCTAGAGATGGTGTTCCATGTAGCATCCTTCAGTCAGGCCATGTTAGCATATTATAAAGCTACCACACAATTAGGGAAGATGGTTGACTTAGTTGAAAAAACCTCAGAAATCTGATTGGTCAGTATCTCAGTCACTCCAGCAAAGGAGGACGTCCAGAAACTCACACATCAGCCACTCTCAGTGCCTCTGCTCCTCTGGCTTTCCATTTTCTAAGACCAGCTATAATATATGAAAATGTCTCCACAGCATCATTGTTGTTATCAAACAATCAATATATTTCCATTTAAAGGGTTTATAATAGGAATGTATTGTTATAAGCAACAATAAGAGCTAACATTAGAAATTAAGAGTACATAATGGGCCAGACCCCTTCACATGCAGTCTCTTATTAGATTCTTCCAAAGGTCCTGAATGGGAAGTATCTGTCTTCTTAGTTTGGTTGATATAAAAGTTGAATTTCAAAGCAATTGATTTGCTCAGTGTCAGATAGCTTTTATGGGCTGCAGCAGATAGATATCTGAATCTCAGCCATTCAGTTTCAGAAGGCAACCCCATCACCATCATCAAAAATAACAGATAAAGGGAACTGCTACATTGTTAAGAATCCTCTTTAAACTTTTAGAGCTGAGCTGCCTGGTAACCAGAATCTCCTGTTTCTTTTTAAGTTGGCAAATGTGTGATTCTGTATCAAGAAAGAGGAAACACAGATGTACAGAGGGAGTCTGAGGAAATAAAAAGAAACAGGAGGTAAATAGGAGACACGAAAAGGATCAATTAAAGAAGCGGGGAGGAAAGGAAAGGCAGATAGCAGGGAAAAATATTTCCTGTCTTGGGAAGGAAGGAGAGGTGGTTAAGAGCACACGCTTCTTTTATAGAGGACACGAGTCAGCTCACAAGTACCTGCAACTCCAGTTCCAGAGCATCTAACACCCTCTTTTGGCCCCCGTAGGCACTACATGGACACATGTGATACACACACTATACATTACATACTACACACACACACACACACACACACACACACGTAAACAAGAATATATCTTAAAAATATATTCCCTGATTTCACCTCACACTAGTCAGAATGGCTAAGGTCAAAAACTCAGGAGATAGCAGGTGCTGTTGAGGATGTGGAGAAAGAGGAACACTCCTCCACTGCTGGTGGGATTGTAAGATGGTACAACCACTTTGGAAATCAATCTGGCGGTTCCTCAGAAAACTGGGCATGGCACTTCTGGAGGACCCTGCTATACCACTCCTGGGCATATACCCAGAGGATTCCTCGGCATGCAATAATGATACATGCTCCACTATGTTCATAGCAGCCCTATTTGTAGTAGCCAGAATCTGGAAAGAACCCAGGTGTCCCTCAATGGAGGAATGGATACAAAAGAATGTGGTATATTTGTACAATGGAGTACTATTCAGCCATCAGAAACAATGAATTCATGAAATTCTTAGACAGATGGATGGAGCTGGAGAACATCATACTAAGTGAAGTAACCCAGTCTCAAAAGATCAATCATTGTATGCACTCACTGATAAGTGGATATTAGTCTAGAAACTTGGAATACCCAAGATGTAATCCACATATTAAATGATGTCCAAAAAGAACGGAGGAGTGGCCCCTGGTTCTGGAAAGACTCAGTGCAACAGTATAGGGGAATACCAGAACAGGGAAGTGGGAAGGAGTAGATGAAGGAACAGGGGGAGGGAAGAGGGCTTATGAGACTTGCGGGGAGTGGGGACCCAGAAAAGGGGAAATCATTTGAAATGTAAATATAGAATACATCGAATATATATATATTCCCTGCCTTGATACTATGTCCTTACCCAAGCAGGAAGGCATAATGTCTGACCTCTGATGTGTGTAAATGAATATAACATCTTGTTGGTTAGTATCTCAGTCACTCTAGCAAAGGAGGACCTTCAAATTAATGTGATAAACTGTCAACAGATCAGTTGTGACAATTGAAGACTTTCAATGGTAACCAACAAAAGAGCTTAAAATAACACCAAGGGATTTGAACAATGGCTTCAGCAGTTATTCACCATGCATCCAGGCTTCCCTGAGTCCCTACAAGGTCAGAAAACAGGACAGATAGCACTCCATTATGGAAGCCATTGACCATCACTGAGTACATGCTGGTGTACAAAGCTTCAGGTAGTGACAGGTCTATTTGTTTGTGACCCGTTGCTGCTATGAGCAGGTGGCTTTCTGTAGAATGTCGGTTTTGATTCTTTCTCATCTAGCACAAGATTGCTTGGCCTCTGAGGTCTAGCTCAAATACGGTCCCCTCTCTCAGCACACTTCCAAGTATCGCTCTCTTAGACTTGGTCCCATGTGTTGTAGACAACCTTACTGAGCTTTGAGTGGACCGATTGTATCCAGAGCTTTTTTTTTTTCCCACTACAAGTGCCTGGGGGAACAGTGTAAGGCTTAGAGACCAGTGCACTGGTCTTTGTGCATCCCCATGCTGGTTTCTAAAGCTGGATTTCCTTCCTTTCAAATGATCCTCACTGCTCTCCTTTCCTTTCCAGCCCTACGGACTTCACTCAAGTGCCATCTCTTCCCAAGAATAAGCAACCTTTGAAACATGTCCTCCACCACCTTTGGGGGTACCTGACTTCATAGTGGTGCTCCTTTTCACCCATGATTCATCTCTACTTCAAAGGCATAGGCTCACAGCAGCTGGAGAAGTAGTGCTACCCACCCAGGCTTGCCCCTGGATGTGGATACCCAGGGATCTCTACCTCCTTTAAAGCCATGCTTCATACAGACCCAAAGAAGTCCTCAGAGCAGCCGCTGTTTCTGCTACTTTTGCTTGACTGCCCACCATCCCTAAGTGACTAAACCAACACAGCACAGCCAAAGCCCTTAACCTTGACCCAGGAAGAAACAGAGACCATTGAATTGCCTCAATGTTTAAAAGCTTTAAAAATCAGATAATAAGGACACTACATCCATGTGATATATCCATCCTTCACTGCTATTTTGGGATATATTGATCTTCTCTGAAATCACAGGAGGGAAATATTATTCTTTTCACTTTATAAGTGACCGAATGGAGGCTGGGAGGGATAGGATGACACATGGGGGCCACATGCACTTAGTGACAAAGTTTAAAATTATTCTTTTGGCTTTCTGAGTGCAGGCAGGGTCCACCGATGCAAAGCCTCTATCCTATCTGTGCTTACTGATGTTAAAACCTGAGGTCATTACACAGATATTTTTTCAACTTCTGTCTATAGCTTCAAAGCTTCTGAGAGATTTATTAAATAAGCAATCTAGAAAGGTTGGCTGTTTCTAGAAGTGGCTGCTCCCCCGTCTTAGAAAATCTTAATTTGTCTTTCCAAATTCACCTTACCTCAGAAACTAGCTCTGAGGATGAAAAAGCAACAATAAAAGATCAAATTCAGGCCAGTTTTGGGTGCTCACCTCTTCTGCCCACTGTAGTGAATTATAGGCTTCCCTCACCTCTGGCAGCTGCAGGGCTGAGTACCCTGGACAGCCTACAGGGCAAGAGTTCTCTGGCTACAGCCGCATTTCTCATTTAACTCTTCTCATTAGAGGAGGCTGGGGCACAAGTCAGCTGAACATGTCAATAAGTCATGAAGGATGCACAAAAACTGACAGCTGAGGAATCCCAGCCCCTCCTTCTTGGCTATAGAAACTAGAAGAAAAAGGTTCTCAGCCTCTTACTGGGTCACTTAAATGACTAGTGGCATTTGAGTCCCTTGGAGTAATTAATTTTTTTCTGTCTTGAGCAGCTCCTCATATTTTTAATGATTTTCTTCCCCACAAGCCTCACATGCTTTGGCCTCCCAGTTCCCTCTCCAGTCCCTTGTTCCCCAAGGTCCCAGAGCAAATAGCTTCTGCTTGTATTTGCCTTGCAAACTCACATAAACTGGAAATGATAAATACATCATCTAGGCTTTTTAAAGGGCCATTGTTTAATTTTCTATGCTTGTCTGGCTGGGGAAAAGATGAATATTACCTTGTGGAGAATAAGACTTCTATTCCAGCTAAGGGGGCTGGTTGGGGGTGGTAATCTATGGCAGAAAAGCGACACTCTGCTCATGCTAATAGGCAGAGCAGCTAATTAAAAGTGGTGGACGGAACATCCATCCACCCATCCGTGATTCATTCAGCACCAGCCCCAGTAAACAAGAAATAGATATTAGAATGGATGCTTCTAATTTGTCAAAGGAATGGGCGTTTTCGATTGTCCCTTCCCGGCTCCAGCATGAGGTACATCATTCAGTGTTGCCATCATTTGAAAGTTTAGGAACTCAAAATAATAGTACTTGTCTCTTCTGCTCATAAATCCCCAAGTCTGTTAGTTAGGTAGAAACATTTATCTTACCTATGTTTTAACTTTATTGTCTACAATCGAGAATGCTTTCTTCCCTTGGTAAATGTACTGAAAATGGCTGGCATGTGAAAAAAGACAGCATACATTCTTGTTTGTGAGGCCAGCCTGAGAGGATCTGTCACAAAAACTAATACATCTAGACAGGGAAACCTAAGACTCCTGGTGGTATTTTCTAGGTACTTAAAGAAAACAAAAAGAAGTAAAAACAAATTGGACCAGAGGAAAGCCACTTTACATGATAACTTCCAAAGACTCCATCAGCTCTCTAACCTGTTTTATGCACAACAACAACAGCAACAACTACACACACACACACACACACACACACACACACAAGGCATTGTCACATCATGAGAAACCCAGACACATTTATGAGCAACCTTCCAAAAGAGAAAGAGCTTCACTCAGACTCAAATATCTACCTTTGCCTTGTGCCAGAGTCCTTCAATCATGAAGACCTGGAGCCTTGGTTCACCACCATGTCTTACTGAATGCTGAAAAACAAATAAACATGATAATAAAATTGTTAAGCATGAATTATTTAATGATGTCTCTCCCCACCCACCCTAATACCTACTAGCCTCCTTTCACATACACAGACAAAGACCCAGACCCAGAGAATTAAAACAATAATAAAATAAAAATGATACTGCCACTGTCGCCAAACCCACCCCACAAACAATCATTGACAAGTGTTGAGCAGACATAGCATGCATGCTAAGGGGCAGGCAGAATGTGTACGAATCTTTCTGCAACTCATGATCACAAATTTTAATCTGTAATTCACACGGGTTATTCACCTTCTGGATTTGTTCTTAAGGGAAGCAGCTTTAAATACCAGCACATGTTTATAAACATCCAGAAATGTTTAGCAGGGTTATTTGTAAGAAATAGTCAGTGGAAGCATGGTGTCATGAATGCTGGTATTTCTTCAAGGGATGGTATTATGCATCTTTAAAAGTAAGATTAAACTGGGCGGTGGTGGTGCACACCTATAATCCCAGCACTCTGGGAAGAGGCAGGCGGATTTCTGAGTTCGAGGCCAGCCTGGTCTACGGAGTGAGTTCCAGAACAGGCAGGGCTATACAGAAAGCCCTGTCTCGGAAAGAAAAAGTAAGATTAAAAATTAAAGAATACAGGAAATATGTTTGGTATGGTTTAACAAAAACTGAAGTTTGAGTTCATCTCTGGAGAAGTACAGAATATATCAGTGGGTACCTTTGTAGCATAATTTTAGAGTTTCCTCTAATTTATATTTTCCAATGTTTCTATAAAGATCTTGTATTTTCCTTTAGACAGAAATAAACAGTTTTCATCTCTAGCATCACAATTCTCATGCCTCTTTCCCCATACCTCTTTATTTCGCTGGGGATCCCCTGCTCCATGATTCCCTGAAGATCAGCATTCTGAAGTTGTCACCTGGCCCTGCCTTACCCTTTGTCCCCCCTGCCTGCCTGTAGTCACAGGCTTTCCTGATGAAGCTGTCATTCACCATTGACCTTTGCTTCCCAAGAACCCAAACCAGTGACTGAGCTGTCCCTCAGTCAACCTTAACTGCATAAAGAAAAGACTGAGTGAGCAATGGAAAATCATTCAGTTGAAATAATTGTGATAACCAAGAAAAGTTCTGCTGGATTCATGGAGGAGGACACCAAGCAGAAAACAGCAGGCTTTCACAGACAACAGTGAGGCTGAAGGAGGGGGAGTCTGTAGTTAAAAATAACAAAGCCCCAAAGTAATGGACTACACAGCCTAGTGGTCTTTCAGCATAGTCTAAGATGGAGAATCTCTTTAAGGCAAGATTATATACTTAGTAATACTCCTTTACAACAATCCTGTTCCCTTACATACTTGTGGTTACAAATATACAAACAAGGTAGGTCTTTCTTATTAGTTCTCATCAGCTATGGTTGGTTGACTCCCTGCCCAAAGGGATAGATTATAATGGTGTTTTATAGAAATTCAATTGAGTCTATTCATAAAACTACTGAAATATACACAGGGTTTTAATTTGTGTTTATATTCCTCTGGAGGAAGACCCAGTAATTCGGGTAAGCTTGGGCAAATGACTTGGGCCTTTATAATTTATTTATTTGTTTGTTTGTTTGCTTGTTTATTTTGCATTTTGACCACAGGTTCCCCTCCCTCTTTCCTCCCAGTCCCTCCCCCACCTTCCTTCCCATACATTTTCCCTCTATTTCTCTTCAGAAAAGAGGAGGCCTCCCAAGGATAGCAACCAGCCACAGCATATCAAGTTGCAGTAAGACTAAGCACCTCTTCTTTTAAGGCTGGATTAGGCTACCCAGTAGGAGGAAAAGGTCAACAATAGAGTTATAGACAGATCCTGCCCCCAATGTTAGGAGTTGTTTGGGCCTTTGTAGTGCTTAATTTTCTTATAAATAAAATGGATTTATATTTCACAAATTTATTGTGAAAACAGATAACATGACAGACAACATGAAGTTCAAAAGCAGACTTCAGAATTATGTCTTTTTTAAATCAGTACCTGGTACTGCTGAACAGATGCCCAGACTTAGCTTCAGGAAGTACCTCGGCACATACCAAGCACCACAAGTCTTCGCTCCTTTCACACTTTTAATATTTAGCTCTCGTTTTTCAAGTTCATAGTTTTTATTTTGGGGGAATTTCTGTGAAATTGGCAGAATTATATTTTATTTCACTTCTGATTTTAGCAAAGTCCTTGTTTTAGTGAAATTTAGCTCAAGGTTTATATGTGTTGCTGATTTTCTGAAGATTCAGCTGTCTGTAAAGTTGATTTTTTTTTTCTATTTTTGTCTCTGTCTAGGATTTATTGTCCGCTTTAAGAATGAGTGGACTGACGGTCAACCTGAAACATCTCAGTAGCATGCATGTCAAAATTCAAACCCAGAATGTCTAGTTCCGAAGACTGGTGAGCAAAGCCACCACAGCAAACTTGAGGCTACAATCTTAACATGACACACTGTATTTCCTCGATAGACTGTGGCTTGAAATCTTTCCTCTCAAAGTCACACTTAAGTGCTCTCCATTTTTTTTAATAAACTATTTTATGTATGAAGTTGAATATAGATGTGATTATACCAGAAAGCATGTAGTGCTACCAGGCTGACTGGAGTTCAGCACTCTGTGAACTGTGCCATCTGTGTCCCAGGTTTTTCTCTTTTAAGGCTGAGCACTATAGATGAAAGTAAACTCAGCCATGAATGTTTTTCTAGTACCCCAAAATAACTGCTCTCCTAAATCCATGCCTGTGTTGTAGCCTCTACTACACATTCAGATCTATAAACAATACAGCCAGTGCTAAATCTTTGGAAACTTTGTATAAATGGTATTCAAACTGCAGGCATCCATCAAGAGTGGGTTTATTTTGTCCAGAATTATTGTAGCAACACTAATGGATAAGAGACATTATATGTACTTCTAAGGTACATAGGTATGAGGGCAAATCTAACCCAGATAGCCCAGACAGAGAGAAAATCCACCTTCAACATCACAGGTTGCTCCACAGGATGATGGCTGTGTTTATATCAATCCAGCATTCCTTCACATTTTCTTGTGGTCAGACTTTTCAGGTTATCCAATCTTTTTAAAAATTATGTTTAAGATTTCATTTTGTTATTTTTAACTATGTGTAGCTGGGTGGCTTGTATATAGGTATGTAGACATGGGTGCTGACTGGGAGCTAGAGGCATCAGATCCCCCGGAACTGGAGTTACTGATGGTTGTAAATCTCTGTTTGGGTGCTGGGAGTCAAACCTGGGTCTGCAGCAAGAACAGCAGGTTTTCTTAGCTACCACATCATCTTCCCAGCCCAGGGCTTCCAATCTTATGAATGCAAAATACCTCATGTTATTTTATTAACACTTCTCTAACTGCTGGTGAGACAGATTTCTTCTGTCCCTTATTGGCCACATATGTTTTACCTTTGGCCATTTGCTTTTTTTTTTTTTTTTTTTTGCCTAGTTTTCAATGTAATTTATATAGGAGGGAGACAAAATGAAGCAAGTAAGAAAGCCAATGCCTAGTCTGTCAGTCAGCTAGAGATGGGGAAAAGCCAGAGTGGGAACAAATAAACCGTGCTGGGAGTGGGCAGGAGCTCAGCTTTGCATGGGACTTTCTAGTTTATATGGAACAGGACATTTAGCAGACTCTAGAAAGTCTTAAAGTCAGTGTGATCACAGGTCCCTTTCGAAGTACAAGAAGCTGCATGGTAAATGACAATATCTGAGCAAGGGATGTGGAGGGACGCAGAACATGGTGTATATTTCACACCATGTGCTCCATCTCTACCCATCACCCCATCCCTTCATATCTGTCTCGTGCCCTTGCAACCTTCTCCTGCAAAAGGAAAAAATACAAATTAAAAGCAGAAAAAAATCTTGCCCTGGAAGTTGCTGTGTATCGTGGTGTATCATACAGTATACCCTTTTGTTGAAACATCTTTACTTGTAAATATTCATTGCAATAAGTTATTGGTCCAAAACCTTTGGTGTATAAACTTCCAGTTCCTTTTAAATAGTTTATAGAAATGAATTTCACATTTATTATACTTGGAATTAATGTTTATATGATACAGGGATTTTACTTTTCTTTATAGATATGTATTATCCTGGTAATATTTAGATCTGGGTTCTTCATTTCAACATTGAGTTGTAATGATTTTTATATCTTACACAAAGACCACAAATCTTTAGATTCTATTTTATTCTCAATATCTCATTGCACTGGTTATATTTCCTATTCCATGACATTTCAAAGACTATGATTTTAACCCGAGTGTTCACAGCCAATAGGGTGCATCTGTCTATTAAATCCTTCTGTCCACCTGCTCATCATTGTTCATTCCAACACATGCTGGCAGTCTAACTATGTCAAATACTGATTTTATCAGTATTTAACATCAAGATTAATTATCAGGTTTTAATAATAAACTAAATCGACTTTCCATTATAGGCAATGATAAATTGTCATAAACTACCAGTCACATATAGCTCTGTTCTCGAGGTCCAAACTGCCAAAGCACTCTTCTGGTCAACCTTCAGTTCATCTTACTTTTTATTGTGTCCTTCATGATGCAGGCTTAGACCAGAAGGACATTGCAGTTTGCCTGTTGGGAGCATCTGGAAGCCTGGAAAAGTTTCTGTTCAGGACAGGTGGGAATAATCATAGAGTTCTCTATAGAGTTCAGTGCAGGAGTTCTCCAAGCTGTCTGCAGATATCAAATGGTAAAGATTCAATAAGCACTATCCTTGCTATCTATCCAATCCACGATGGAAAAAATTTCAGTGGAGAGGCAGGGTAGAGGATCTGAAGTTGGCTCTCAGGCACCTATATATAAAGTAGGGTGCAGCAGTGAGTTTCTGTAACCCCAGCACTGGAAATATCTAGACAGGAGGATCCCTGGAAGCCATTGTCCAAGTAGTCTGTCAATCAATATATTTCAAGTTCATCAAGAGATTGTTCCAAAAACTAATGTGGAGAGCAATTGAGAAATACACCTGACATCAATTTCTTCCCTCCATTCCTATACACAGACACATGCATGCACCTGTAGGCACACATTGTCTCAGTCAGGGCTTCTATATCTGCACAGACATCATGACCAGAGGCAAGTTGGAGAGGAAAGGGTTTATTCAGCTTACATTTCCACATTGCTCTTCATCACTAAAGGAAGTCAGAACTGGAACTCAAGCAGATCAGGAAGCAGGAGCTGATGCAAAGACCATGGAGGGATGTTTCTTACTGGCTTGCTTCCCATGGCTTGCTCAGCTTACTTTCCTATAGAACCCAACACTACCAGCCCAGGGATGGCACCACCCACAAGGGGCCCTCCCTCCTTGATCACTAATTAAAAAAAAATGTCTTATGGCTGTATTTCACAGAGGCATTTCTTTAACTGAAACACCTTTCTCTGTGATAACTCCAGCTTGTGTCAAGTTGATACACAAGACCAGCCAGCACACACATCTACAAGGACACACACATAGAAGATACACACCTGCAATCTCTCTCTCTCTCTCTCTCTCTCTCTCTCTCTCTCTCTCACACACACACACACACACACACATTCCCATATATACACACAAAATCATCTCAGTTGCTAGTTGATTCATTTGTTTCACTCTGGGTTTTACCCAGAAATAATCTTTTCTTATTAATACAGTGAAGTTTATATGACTCCAGATACATCTTTTTCTCTTCCTAAACTTTAGTTGATCTGTCCTACTTGAGGACATGCTTTGGTGTTAAGCACTATAATGAAAAACCTTGGCACTGTCATTTCGGTATGATGGGCATAGATGAAACAGTGAGTTACATAATTCGGTATGTTACACAAATAATTGTAGGTATTTGTCAAGGATGTCTAAGATATACCATCACCCTGGCTAGATCTAGAAACCCAACATCAATGAGGTCATTTGTGTCCCAGCTGCACAAAAACTGAGGTAAACATAACGTCTATGATCACAGGTCTAGTTATGGGCCCAGGACTTTAACACAGTTAATACACAGGGACAAGCTATATCTCAACAAGAGTCACTGTATGTGAACAGCATTGACATGTCAGGGGCCTTTCATAGAACTCAGAATTCTATAACCAGTTCAAAAGGGAAGCAGAACTGACACGCACACTAATTGTACCAAGAGTTTGCTACTGTATGCCACCAATCATAGTAGAGGTACAAACAGTAAAAGCCTTAGAGGAACCAATCACAATATGCGATTTCTCCACTGATGAACATAAGGCATCTTTGCTTTCATGAGTATGATTGTAGCCCACCCCGTCCTATCTACTGGTGCTCCAGCCAGACTGTAGGAAGAGATCTGGAATTTAACCAACAAGAACCACATGCTGCTCTAATCCACAGTGACAGTGCAGCAGATGCCAGAACAGTGTCTGCATTTGTGTCTCCAGGGAGCCAGTGAGCACACAGAAGCATTGTTGAGACATGAGGGCATTGTAGAACTTTTACCTCTATTATAGATGAGTGTGGTTATGTGCACTGAGTATACTAACAAGAAACATGCTTAAGCCGAGAGAAGTCAAAGACTTGTATGTTGGATACTGTTCACTTTGTTGAAATAACTCCGTGGTGAATATAAATGAATGGAAAGGTTATCTCTGCTCATTATGTAAGATAGAGCTGCGGACTACACTGTAGTTCATAGGTCTCAGATTCCCATTTAGCTTTGAAGCATTGATACAAATGAACTGGTTATTCATGCACACACTCATCCACCCACCCATCCATCCCTTCATCTGGATATCCCTGCATCCATCCTTTCATCCATCTACATGTTGATTCTTTCATTCAATAGATGTTTATTGAGCCCTTCTTACATTCCACACATATTAATAGATACTTATTTTTTAATTTTTTTATTATACCTTCGTGTGTGACTGTTTTGTCTGTGTGCATGTCTGTGTGCCTCATTCATCTTAGTGCCTATAAAGACAGTGAGGGAGTCAGATACAATGGAACCAAAATTGCAGAAGGTTTTGAGAAGCTATATGGCTTCTGGGAATTAGAGAGATGGCGTAATGCTTAAAAGCGCTGGCTGCTCTATCGAAGTCCATGGGCTAGATTCTTACATTTATACACTTCTGACTTTTGGTGTTCACAAATGATGACAAAGTATCACAATGAAAAAACAGAACTAAGAACTGTCTGTGTCATGGGGTTTCAGGTGAGGCTCCCTTGGAAGGGATCTTCTTCTAAGCCAATTTTAACAAAGCAAGTGGCCATAATAACTTTGGTCTCCTGCCTTATTATTCCAATGTCTACTTTGCTAGCATTTCTCCTTCTCTTGCTCCTACAACTTGCAGATTCCAATATCAATAGTGTTTACATTTGTCTCCATCTTGGACTAAGAACATATTTGGCTCTGACTTCTGATACTTCTCTCCTCAGGCTTCCCCCATTCTCCAGAAATCCTTGTTCTCTGGGAGTGCCAATCAGTTCCTTGCAACAACATGAAGCAGCCTGATTGCTGAAGGAATCAGGAAAGGCTCTGGAGCAAAACTCCCTCTGCTCCATGACTTGACCTTTCCAGCTACCTCTGGAAATGCAAGTTCCAAACAGGGCTGTCTGCCATGTGTGTCTCATGGCTGCAATTAAGGGTGGCAGGGCAGAAAGAGGATCTGCTGACACTACAGCTCAACAAGCTTACACAGACGCTATAAAACACTCTCGGTGGAACACACCAGTAAATTGTCCCACTAATTAGTTTATTATTTCATTTGAGAGATCAAATACATAAATAAAATTAATAAACCCTGCAGACTAAGCGAAGCCCTGGAAATAAAAGTATTTCTCAGGTCATTGCCTCACAAGCAGATATTACATGCTAGAATAATGTTAACACAAGCACAGCTGATCATGCTATTTTATAGACCAGAACGTACTAGCTGCAGCTAGAGCTGGGGTGGGGCGGGGCTGGTGAGCCTCAGATGGGTCAGAAGCATGGGTGGTGTTCCCTACTCTATCATAACTGGTGGTGTGTCCTTGAACAAGTCCGTTTTCTCCCTCACCATTTTAAAGTGCTTGTTTACTCAGGAGTAAAAGAAGATGGTTGTACTGAATCAGATGTTGGCTCCAGCCATGAGATTTCATGATCATGAGAATTAAGTAAAAACCAAAGATCCTTATTACAAACTCCGTCAATAAAGAATGCATAATGCAGATGAAACAGAATCAGAAAATCCATTAGCCTATTCCAGTGTGGATTTGGGACTGCAGAGAGAACCTAGGTAACACATCACCTTAACCCACCTCATGAACAGGAAAGGGGGAAAGTTCACCTTTTTCAAGGAGTGCTATATACCAAGACCATGCAAAGGACAATCACAGATCAGATCAACCATAATAAGCAAAGGCAGAGTGAATATAAAAATGTCAGAGTTATGTAGAAGACAGCAAAACATGGCTTTCTAACTTTCTAATCAAGGGTTCTTGTCTTAACAATGTTTGACAGTTCAGATTGTCACTAGGACTCTAGGCATAGCTCAGTGACTCTGTAGAGGTCTCATGGGTGCTGGGTGCTGGGTGCTGGGTGCTAGGTGCTGTGTTTGTGTAGTATGTTCCCTGTTTGTGTAGCATTCATAAGTGAAGTTGGCAAATGGAATGGAGGGGACGGTGGTAATGCCAGTTGGGGATGATTTCCCAGTACCATAGGACAGCTGAACGACTACTGAGTGACTCTGAGTGAGTTATACATGAACTATCATTTATTGGAAACAGACTGGTAGGACAGACATTTGACAGCTTAGCTTAATACCTATTTTCCTTGTTGTCCCTGCCTGGGGGCACCTTCTCTCCCACTGGTACCTAATGACTGACAACTTTGCTCAACTCTGCAGCATCACCTCAGTTGCAGAGCCTGGTATCTCTGCTTGTAACTATGTCATTGGTCTCTGGGATCTGTTGTCGCTATGACACTGTGTGGCTTCCCTTCTGTCACATCTTGATTTTGACGCCATCCCCTGTGCAAATCAGATCCTAGTCAGCTTCTTGAAGATGGTCCTGAAGTGTCGCAAAGCCCTTGAAAACAAAGATGCAGGGAAGCCATTCACTTCAGATGGTGGTGATGGGGAATTCTGATGGACTTGTGCAAAAATAAAATACATGAGAACAACTAATCCTCCAGACAAAAAATATTTACTCTTGGATCCTATGGGCAAAATTCAGTGACAATAAAGACCTTGTGTCACAGTTTACCCACAGAGCTCCATGAAGTTGGGAGGCTGGCTCCTGTGGTGGTGACAGGTTGGAGACCCTGTGGTACAAGGCTGATGTCTCTCAAAGGACAAAGGCTCTGTTGTCATTCAATGTTCCCCTCTCTGCACAATGCTGACTTGCTTTGGTTTTTGTCACTTGAAAACAGGGTTGGCAAATGCTGATGTATAACCTTGCAGGATTACTGCCATCACCTGCCAGTCATCTTGACCCCAGACTGAGCAAAACTTTCTCTAGAATTCTCCCCAGAGAGAAAGAGCTACAATATTTCAGGGCAATGATTTGACTCACGGTGTTTTTCAAGCTCTTTTGTACAGTCTTTGACTTGTCTATGAATTCAGCTGGAGACAGTGTTCTGGCTTCTGGTGGATAATAATGAAAAAAAAGTCCCAGAGAGTTTTAGCCTCAGGAATGGAAAGAATAAGCCTTAAAGGGAGATGTGACAATGAAACATCCCGAAGACTGGAGAAGCCCCATCTCTCTTATTATATTGATTACCAGCTATAGCAGCTACAGTCACAGGCAGAATTCAGAGGTTCCTGGCTTCTCAGGCTTTGGAATTAAGGATTCTCGACTCTCTCCACTTTTGAATAAAGGGAAACTGATTTTATTGGTTCAGAGAGATGTCTAGAAATTATTTGCATGACATCAACAGGTAGGACAATGAGATAGCATACTTAAGTTATATATGCAATATTGAGGTCAGAGAATGCCTATCCCAGATGAGAAAGAAGCTAATGTTGTACAGTGGGGATGGAAGAGACTGCTGAGGTAAATGACCCCAGGGGTCAAAGGACATGGTGTGCTTTTAAGTCATCTACTTACTAGAAATTCTTGGGGAAATATTTTATATTATTCTTCTTCCTTTAATAAAAAAGGTTTGATTGCTTCAAGTTTCTCTCCATTTAGTTTGATGTTGGCTACTGGTTTGCTGTATATTGCTTTTACTATGTTTAGGTATGGGCCTTGAATTCCTGTTTTTTCCAAGACTTTTAGCATGAAAGGATGCTGAATTTTGACAAATGCTTTTTCAGCATCTAATGAAATGACCATGTGTTTTTTTCTTTGAGTTTGCAGAATGGCTAAGATTAAAAACTCAGGAGACAGCAGGTATTGGCGAGGATGTGGAGAAAGAGGAACACTCCTCCACTGCTGGTGGGATTGCAAGCTGGTACAAGCACTCTGGAAATCAGTCTGGAGGTTCCTCAGAAAACTGGGCATGACACTTCTGGAGGACCCTGCTATACCACTCCTGGGCATATACCCAGAGGACTCCCCAGCATGAAATAAGGACACATGCTCCACTATGTTCATAGCAACCCTATTTATAATAGCCAGAAGCTAGAAAGAACCCAGATGTCCCTCGACAGAGGAATGGATACCAAAAAATGGAGTACTATTCAGCCATTAGAAACAATGAATTCATGAAATTCTTAGACAAATGGATGGAGCTGGAGAACATCATCCTAAATGAGGTAACCCAGTCTCAAAAGAACACTCATGGTAGGCACTCACTGATAAGCAGATAATAGCCTAGAAGCTTGGAATACCCAAGACACAATCCACATATCAAATGATGTCCAAGAAGAAGGAAAGAGTGGTCCCTGGTTCTGGAAAGGCTCAGTGCAGCAGTGTAGGGTAATGCCAGAACAGGGAAGTGGGAAGGAGTGGATTGGGGAATAGGGGGAGGGAAGAGAGCTTATGGGACTTTCAGGGAGGGGGGATCAAGGAAACGGGAAATCATTTGAAATGTAAATAAAGAATATATCGAATAAAAAAAGATTTGATTGTTTTTTGGTATGGATGGATGCATGTGTGAGCAGGCATCTGGAGACCAGAGGTCAACATCAGATGTCTTCTTCAATGGCTTCTCCATCTCACCTAACTTGGGTATAAATGATTGACTGGACTGACTGGCCCATAAGCCCCAACAATTCCCCTGTCTCTACTGCCTCAGTGCTGGGCATGGATGGCCACACCTGGCTTTTTAACATGCTGCTGGAGATCTGAGCTTAGGTATTCATGATTATATGGTAAATACCTTCCCAACTGAGCAATACCCCTGTTCTTGATACTTTCCTGTGTCTTCTCTAATAATATTTTGACATCACATTGTCATTTAGACTACCATATTTAGTATTAAACTCAACTCCAAGATTTGAACAAGTATTATTATATATTAAAAGTAAAAAAATAGAAAGCCAAGGAGAAGAGATTTTTCCCAAGTGACATATTAGTAAGGAATGAAGATAAGATTAAAGAACTTGTAACACCTTTTTCTATTGAGCCTCTCTACAAAGCACCCAAACACATATGACTCAATTGTTCTGTGTCGCACCATGAAGTGCAGTTGTCTGCTTTGTTTGTTACATATTTTTAATTAATTACAGTAAATTCCCTAAAATATTTTCCACCATATGGCCTTTACAAACCACATTATTCCATGCTGAATATAGGAATATTAAAACATATCCCCAGCTATGTAAACAATCTCTGTTGGGTTTGTGTTATTTTACAGTACACATATGATTAATCTTATTAGTATTAAACTCTTCTGTTTGGGTATACTCTATACAGTATTAGACTGGTCTAATCAAAATAAAGAGAAACTGAGAGAGACCAAAGGCTATGATGAGAACTTGTGCTGGATTCTCAAAGCTTAGCTGGTAATGTGCATGTAAATCCTCATGTAAGTGAACAGGACTGGGGAGGGCTAGAAGCAGAACTCGCACTGAAACCTATGAGTCATAAGAACAAAACACTAGACAGTAAAGGCCATATGCCTTTGTGAACCAGAACAAGCCCCCAACATGTTCCCAAGTTTGCTGAATTCCTCTTTTGGAAAATGAAACTATACCATGAATCAGAGAGAGAGGGAGAGTGAGAGGTAGAGTGAGAGGGGAGAGGTGAGAGGTAGAGTGAGAGGGGAGAGGGGAGAGGGAGAGGGAGAGGGAGAGGGAGAGGGAGAGGGAGAGGGAGAGGGAAGAGGGAGAGGGAGAGGAAAAAGGGAGAGAAAAGAGGGAGAGGGAGAGGAAAGAGGGAGAGGGAGAGGGGAGAGGGAGAGGAAGAGGGAGAGGGAGAGGAAAGAGGGAGAGGAAAGGAGAGGGAGAGGGAGAGGAAAGAGGGAGAAGGAGAAGAAAGAGGGAGAGGGAAGAGGGAGAAGGAGAAGAAAGAGGGAGAGGGAAGAGGGAGAAGGAGAAGAAAGAGAGAGAGGAGAGGGAGAGGGAGAAGGAGAGGGAGAGGGAGAGGGAGAGGGAGAAGGAGAGGGAGAGGGAGAGGGAGAACTTAGACCATCTAGACACATGCTAGTGGCCAGGACTCAGATCACATAGGCAGGTGTCAGGTCTTTGATTTTCTGTCTCCACATCTTTAGTAGGTGTGGAAATTTTTGCTTTGTGGAGTAAAATGTGCACAAAGCAAATGACCAATATTTGAAACTTAGCTTACTCTAGAGTTGAAGTATCTGCTCTAGGGATTTAGATTCTTGGCACATTGCATATTTACTTATCTTTTTTCCCTCTGACACATGAGTATCTAGGTAAATTCCTTCCTTTAAATCACTTCAAATACAGTGCAAAAATTTATAACCTTAAGTCAAAGTAAATTTCATGCCATAAACTTAAGACATGGGTTTGAAAGGAAATTTGTAGTTTACTACAAAAAAACATAACATTTGTTTAAACCTTTGACTTGCCCTGAGGCAAAATCATCCTAAGCAAATAACTATGGACTAGTCTCCATGTCCTACACTGAAGGTGATTACCCATCGCCAAAGCAGTAGCTATTAGAAGTAAACCCAAGAATGGTGACCTGGAAAAACGAACTTTTCTGTTCCTATTATGAAGACATTAAAACAACAATGAGAAAGAATATTTATTGCTATCAAATATATCCTTAGCATATTAGATAGGAAAAATAGAATGGCAGATTATTCATTGTGAGCTTACATCTATTTAAAAGTACTTAAATACACAGAGAAAAGATAAAAAATGAAACTCATAAGTTTTATAAATATCTATTCCAGAAGAGTAGGAGGATAGGAGGATTTTACTATCTCACTTTTGCTTATCTGCATCTCCTAAAATGTACACTATGACTGTCTTTACTACCTTAGAAAGTATCTTAAATTTATATTAAGATTCATGCTATAAACAACATGGAGAAAACAATATTCTGGAAAATCTTGTCTCTGGAGAAATATTTGGCAAATGCAATAAGTTTATTCTATAAAGAGTTGGGCCTATCCTCTGAGAAGTACATCCATGCCCCCATGGATAAACGATGAAAGGCCATGAATAAAATATTTAGCATAATGAATAAAAAGCAGATGAAAATAGTCATGTTTAAAGGCAAGCAAACACATGAATATTAATTAAGCAGTTGTGGCTTTTAGCATTTTAGCATAGTTTACATAAAAAGCTATAACAACAATACTTAGCACTAGCAGGAAGAGAAAGGATTTGACACATCCTGTAGGTAAAAGTTTAAAGAGGCACAACGTGTTTACATGGTGACTGAGCAAATTGGAGTAGCAAACGGAGAGACTTGTAGCTTCTGACTGAATGATTTCACGTTTGGGAGCTTTTCACTAAAGAAGTCTCTGAATACACAATCTATGTTCTGATAAAGATGTGCCATGCCACACAATTCATGGCAGTAGAATTAGAACCAACTTATGTGCCTGTTTGTAGAGGAGACAGTGTCATTGTCATTGAACAACAGTATATAGCCTCCTATCCTCCTAAGGCAGTGTTCATGAATACTGCATGAACTGGCAAGAGGCTCAGCAGGTTTGCCATCAAGCCTGAGGATCTGAGTTCGATCCTAGGAACTGAATGAAGGAAGGAGTGAATTATCATGTTCAAGCTGTCTCCGACATCCATATGTATGCCATGGAACAGGCCCGCAGACTCACACAGACACATAGACACTTAAATGTAATAAAAAGTAAATGATACATGGTAAAGAAATATCAGTATATTTTTAAGTGACAAAATATGAGAAAAGAGGAAGAGAAATGGTTAAACACACATACAGATATATATATCACACACATATCACAAACTTCAAGTACATATCACATACAAAACACAGACACATCATATACAAGTAACACACACATCTTTCACATTACAGACACACATCTCTGAGTCATACACATTACACTTAATCAAATTACACATATCACCCATATACATATCAAACACACTACATACACATCACATATCACAATAAAACACACACACACACATATATATATATATAATGCACACGTTATACACACATTACAAACACATCTCTCACACACATACCATACTCATTGCTCTCTCTCTCTCTCTCTCTCTCTCTCTCTCACACACACACACACACACACACACACACACACACACACATTCACAAATAGAATATAAACAGAAGTAGATAATAAGAAAGTACACAAAAGAAAGTTTAAGAGAGTTATCTTTGGCTTACAAAACTGACTTTTGTCCCCTTCTATTTTTAAAACACAGAAACCCCTCCTTATGAAAAAATCAAGAAACCATCGATCATCACACGCCTTTTGGAATATGCAGTGATGTCTTCACCAGCTGCTGCTGCACGGAGCATTTGCCCCACTCAGCTGTCTAAGTCAAAGTCCACCCTAGAGGGAAAACAAGAAGGGTGGTGTCATTTATGAATCTGGTCCATGAGCTCATGAGCTTTGGAGGAGCATATCCATCCAAAGGCAACCATGTGAGGAAAGAAGAAGAGAAGTGGTATGTCCTAATCTTTTGAATGGCGGTTCAGGGAAAGCAAAGAGGAGAGAGAGCATAACCAGCATAAAAGACATTAGCGCTGAATAGCAAAGCAAATCCTGTGCTATATAGTTCACTATCCTTGTTCTTCTCCATTCCTCTCACCTAGATCTCTGAAACAGATTGGGAAAAAAGCTATGGGGCCAGCACAGAGTGATGTGGGGTACTGGGACTGTCCAGGACTGGCCTTGCCTCAAGACAACCTAAACTGAGAGAGATACAGTGTATGCATGATCATGTTTATACAACCTAGACATCTCGCTAAAGTCTTTGGGATTTAGTTTTCTGATCAATAGAATAAATGAAGAATTGTGTATTTTCCCATTAACTACATATTGAATGACCAGTACTACACACGCTATGAGATAATGAAATAAAGCATGAACAAGACACAGTCTGGCTATGTTAGATTCTAATGGAGAAGCTCCCACTCGAAGCAGTGTGAGGCTAGAGGACAACCTCATGAACCAGAAACTTTCCTTCAACACTCCAACACTAGGTCTCTGGGGCAGCATCTTTTTTCAGTCTAAGTATTTCTCCCTCTTCCAGAATTTTCCTCATTGAAGTGGAAGTTTCTCGTTGTGTCATGTGATGCTGTCTCACATGGTGGTTTTCTGAATGAGACTCATGTGAGATTTTGCTGAGGCAAGGCCTGTAAGAGGACACTTGATGTTTGGAGAGAGTATAAATAAGACTCTACAGACAGTGATGGGTTGCTTGAATAGCTAGCTATGCAATAGTTTGTTGGTCTAGCGTTTTTGCTGATCTTCATTTCGTTGAGTGGCATAGCAGAGAATTTCTCCTAGAATTCCAGCTTATTCTGGTTGCTTCAGCTGACTTGTGCCAATTTGGTAGAGGCCTGGCTGTTTCTGCTGGATCTTGCCTCCATTGCTGATTTGTGTTTGGTGACACTATGGAAATAGACTGTTGTTATCTTGACAATACTGAACTGAACTGCTGTTATACTGACATGGAATCACCCCAAAGAACTACTTCTAAACAGGTCCACATCCCCTTGTCCTATTTGCCATCTTTTCTCTTCTACTTTTGGCTGGTGAGCTAGCTGGGGAATGGATGGAACTTTTGAGAACACTTAGTAAAGGTTATGAAAAATCTAAGGATACACTCATGGCTTTCAAACCTTTGCAGAAATGACCCCTTGTTGGAGGACTACTCTATGGAATACTGGAATCTCATCCCAGGGTTACTTCATGACACAGATTTGAGGGCTGGTACTCATTACAGTCAATGTGTAACATTGCTCAGGGGTTGCCCAGGGGTTGGCCAGAGTACAGACTGAGGGATTGTCCATCACAGCCCATCACTTCTGTCCACCATAGCCTGTCCATCACATGCCCATGTTCTTTTAATGGTACTGAACACCACCTTGCATCTCCAGTTATTTATCTACTGTACCTGTCATGCCTGCTGCAACAAAACCTTCTCACAGCAGTAATTCATCTGTTTGGCCTTATTATTATGTCTCCAGAGACCCTGTTTATTTTGTTTGATTTTTTTTATTGTATATACTTTAGCTCAGTTGTTGGAAGTAGGGATAAAACTCAGTACCTCACACAAAGGGCTCTAACACTGAGCTAGGTCCCCAGCTTCCAGAACCACTTTTATAAAAGACATTCAGTAAATATTCACTGAAAACAGAGATAAAGTACCCAAGCAAGTCTGTGCCATGCAATGTAGCAGCTGCTTGATACGTAATATGCTTGGGCACTGGAGAGACAATCAGTATGACTGAGGAACTAAATGGCTTTTTACTTTTTAATTAATTAATTAAAATTAAGAAAATGGAAGTAGTTACAATATTTTCCCACTAAACTCAATTTTATTTTTTAATAGGACTGTGTTTCACCTAGGCCATTACATTGTGTAGATACTAAATTTTTACTTTTTTAAAAATGTGGAATACTAGAAAATGAAAGGCGACATATGTAGTTTGCATTATTGAGTAGTTCTGTCCTAACTCCTTCTTTTCTGAAAGGATAACAGTACCTATCTTGTAAGGGTATGTTGAAGCTTAAATGAAGCAACACAGGTAACTATGATAGTACTTATTATAATGCTTGGTACATGGTAGCTGTCAAATGGGTGTTAGCTGCTATCATCTCATTGTTATTGCTATCATTATGGTTGCTGTTGTTGAATACAGGATCAGATCAGCACACATATGACTGACTACTGACTACTTTGATTTATTAAAGATGATTATAATATCCACAGAGGTCAAAACTATGAGGAGGATTAGAACAGAATAAGTAAATAGTCTAGGGGAAGTTGCTGGTGATGTGTGGTGGCAGAGAAGAATCCTAACTGGTACCTAGGTATTTCTTCCCCAAAGCCTGTGTACATAATAGAGTATTGCTTCTTTTATTTAATTCGACATTTTATTTGCTTACATTTCAAATGTTATCCCCTTTCCCAGTTTCTCCTCTGCAGACCCCCTATCCCATCCTTCCTTACCCTGCTTCTATGAGGGTACTTCCCAATCTCACCCATCTACGCCTGCATCACCACCTCTACACTGGGGCATCAAGTCTTCACAGGACCAAGGGCCTCCCCTCCCACTGATGCCAGATAAGGCCCCTTCAGCTCCTTCCCTTAACTCCTCTATTGGGCTCCCTGTGCTCAGTCCAATGGTTTGTTGTGAACATCCACATCTGTATGGTCAGGATCTGGCAGAGCCTCTCAGGAGACTGTTGTATCAGGCTCCTGTCAGCAAGCACTTCTTAGCATTGGCAATAGTGTCTGGGATTGGTGCCTGCCTGTAGAAGAGATCTCCAGATGGGACTGTCTCTGTGTGGGCTTTCCTTCAGTCTCTGTTCCACTCTTTGTCCCTGTATTTCCTTTAGACAGGAGGGGATGCTTCAGTCCTATCTAGAAAGGGGAACAATCCAATCAAGGGAAGTAGAGGGTGGGAGAGACCTGGGAGGAGAGGAGGGGTGAGGAAGAATCAGGTATAGGAGGAGATGGAGGAGATGTACAGTGGGTCAGAAAATTGAACAGAAGAGTGTAGCAATGGGGCATGGGGAACTGGGGATAGCAAGCGCCTCCCAGGATCCCATAGGGGATGACATCAGCTGAAATACCTCACAAAGGGGAGGGAGAACTGGTGGAGACCATATCCAAAGGTTAGGCATGGGCCCCTGGTTGAGGGATGGGGCCACCCTCCTATTTCTAAAATGTTAACTCAGAATTGCTCCTGTCTAGAGTGCTGCTTCTTAAAAATCTCATCTGCTGAAGTGAAAGTCAGACAAAATGATACTGAAGATGCAAAGGAGAGTCCTTCAAAAGCAACTTGGTAAACTGATTTGATCTAGTGAAATTTAAACTCGTCCTCTGACTCTCCGCCCCCCACCCCCTGCTGCAATCTATGGACATTGTTTGGTGTATGAGAACACCATGATAATGTATTTATCGTTTCTTTAGATTTAACTGCGAGACTTAGTGCTAACCTATGCATATTCTGAACCAGAAGGATGGAAACACACTCGGTAGATACAGCCATGTGAGTTCCATGCTTGCTTTTATGACTTTGTCTATGAGTGTGCGGGCCCAACAACTCACCTACATTGACTGAATACTCAGTTCAATATTCTTAGACAAAGGTCCAAGGATTCCAGTAGACACATCACATCTCAGCTAAATTTTACAGCCTAGGTTTACTTTCAACTACTTTAGGTTTACTTTCAAGTTACTCATGCAACACAAGATTCATAGTACTTTTTTGGTAGGAACATTGAGAAGAGAGGAAGATGAGACAAAAAAAGAGATTTTGGAGGTTATGGCATGATTCTTACTCCAGGCTGGGATACTTTCTACCAGCAAACCAACAGCCTAAGAGTTGCCTAAAATTCAGAGAACACTCCAAGAATGGAATACCCACCCAACAAAGCAAAGAGACATTCAAATATCATAACTTCAGATGCCAGCCAGATGCCCCTCTGTACACACACACCACCACCACCACCACCATCACCATCAGATCTCATTACAGATGGTTGTGAGCCATGATGCGGTTGCTGGGAATTGAAATCAGGACCTCTGGAAGAGCAATCAGTGCTCTTAACTGCTAATCCATCTCTCCACCCATCAAGACAAGGATTTTAAAATGGCAATTATGAACATGTTCAAGAAACTTAAAAAAGAATATGAATAAATCCCTTAATGAAGTCCTCAAAAGCACAAACACTCGAGTAAAATGATAAAAAGAATACAAGACATGGAAGTATAATTTAACAACAACAATAACAACAAAATGGAATCCCTAAAGTAAACACAAACTGAAATAAAACCCAGAATGATGTCAAACAAAGACCTCCGAGGTTAGCCTCACCAACAGATTACAAGAATTGGAAAGGAGAATCTCAGATGTTGAAGAAGAGGTAGAACAAACAAACAAACAAATAAACAAAACAAAACAAAACAAAAAAAGAATCCAGGTACAAAACACCCAAAAAATTAAAAAAAAAATGCATGGATAATAGGGATAGAGAAACCAGGAAAAAAAGACCCAGGTCAAAGCACAGAAAACATTTTTAGCAAAATCAAAGGAGAAAATTTCCCCAGTCCAAAGAAGGAATGCCTATCAAGGTACAAGAAGCATACAGAACACCAAATAGACAAGTCAAGAAAAGAAATTACTCACAACATGCTATAATCAAAACACTAAATGTACAGAACAAAGAAAGGCTAGTAAATGCAGCAAGGGAAAAGCATCTAGTAACATAGAAAGGCCGGCCAGTTGGAATAATTACCTGACTTCTCAATGCAGACTCTGAAAGCACAAAGATCCTGGATGGATGCTCGACAAACTCTGAGAGACAACAGTTGCCAGCCTAGACTACTATAACCAGCAAAATTATCAATCACAATCAATGAAGAAAGAAACACATTCCATGGTAAAATCAACTGTAAGCAATATATCTACTAATGTAGCTCTACAGAAGACACTAGAAAGAAAACTTCAGTCTGAAGATATTAATAACACTTAAGAAAGCACAAAGAATAAAAAATCACAGAACAGCCAATCAAAAGAGGAAACACACGCACACCTCACAACAGCAAAATAATAGGAATCAGCAAACACTGTTCATTGCTATTTTTAACATTAATGATTTCAATCCCCCAATAAATAACAAAATAGAATAGACATAGAATAACAAAACAGATGCAAAAACCAGGATTCATCTTTCACCTGCACCCAAGAAACATACTTCCCCATTAAGAACAGGGTAAGGAAATGGATGCAAAAAGATATTGCAACCCAATGGACCCAAGAAGCAAAAAATCATTGCCATTTTAATAACTGACAAATTAGAGGTAAGCCCAAAACTAATCAGAAGAGATAAAAAAAAAAACCCACATATATTCCCAAAGGGAATATATTTCCCAAAGGGAAATTCTCCCAAGAGGACATTGTAATTCTAAACATATATGCACCAAACACAAAGATACCCATTGTACTGGCTAGTTTTGTGTTTCAACTTGACACAGTCTGGAGTTATCACAGAGAAAAGAGCTTTAGTTGGGGAAATGCCTCCATGAGATCCAGCTGTGGGGCATTTTCTCAATTAGTGATCAAGGGGGGAGGGCCCCTTGTGGGTGGTACCATCCGTGGGCTGGTAGTCTTGGGTTCTATAAGAGAGCAGGCTGAGCAAGCCAGGGGAAGCAAGCCAGTAAGAAACATCCCTCCATGGCCTCTGCATCAGCTCCTGCTTCCTGACCTGCATGAGTACCAGTCCTGACTTCCTTTAGTGATGAAGTGCAACATGGAAGTGTAAGCTCAATAAACCCTTTCCTCACCAACTTGCTTCTTGGTCATGATGTTTGTGCAGGAATAGAAACCCTGACTAAGACAAATTGGTACCAGCATAGTGGGGTATTCCTGTGACAACCTGACCATGTTTTGGGGAGGACTGTGGAAGGACTTTGGAACTTTGAGCTAGAAAAGCCATTAGAATATTAAGAGCTCAGTGGAAAGTTCTGTAGGAGCTTGGAAGACAATGTTAAGAACAGTGCAAAAGATGGAGGCCTGGCTTGTGAAATTTCAGAGGGAAGATTAAAGACTCTTACAGTGGCCATGTTTTGATTGTGAAGATTCTGTGGTTTTGGTTAGCTGGGGCTGAAGAATCAGCTGTGAGTAACAAGATACCAGAACCACTAAAGCAAAGCTTTGTTTTACTGGGACTATTGATGCTGGTTAGCTAGAGCTAAGAAATTAGTGGTGATTACGAAGAGACCAGCATCACTGAGATGAAATCTTCTTGGAAGTGTTTTCTGAGAGCACAGAGAGTTATGTTCCAGAGATAGCCACAGCTGTATTTTGTGCTGTGGCTGGACTTGGTATTGTGTAAGAGTCACCCAGATGGTACTGGTTTTGAAGGCTTGAAGGGGTCATGAAGAGCTGCTGAGGCTCTTGGCACAGTGAGAGGCCACAGAAGGCCATTGGTGAAGGTGCAGCCTCAGTTGCAATTGATGGCCCAGGACTTGAAGGGGTCATGCATAGGAGCAGAGGCTTGTCACCCTGATGAGAGCCTATGAGAGGCTATTGGTGAAGCCTAATTACAGTGGAAGATAGCAGCATTTTGGAGATGCCAGTACCATGCGATGACCACCAAGAACCAGCAGTGGAGTACAGGCAGCTGGAGCCTAGAAGACAAGCTGTGTGCTACAAAGGGCAGAGCTGGAGAAGTGACCCACGCCCTTGGAGGAGCCTGGAAGATTGTGAGTTGGATCCCAGACATTGAACCATTGGAGTTTGAGTTTTGCTTTTGGTTGTGACTGTGCCCTAATATGTTTCCCTCTTGAAGGAAGAAAGTATTTTAATGGAGCCCACAGTTGAGAGACTTTGAATTTTTAAAAGACTTTGAATTTGAAAGATATTGGACATTTTAAGGTGATTGAACTTTTAATATGTAAAGACTGTGGGTCTTTTAAAGTAATTTAGATCTTGGGGATGAATAAGAAAGTAAGGGTTGAGGCTTAATAGTGACGTTTTTGTGTGTCAAGTTGACAAGGGGTCAATTGTACTGGCTAGTTTTGTGTGTCAACTTGACACAGGCTGGAGTTAACACAGAGAAAGAAGCTTTAGTAGGGGAAGTGCCTTCATGAGATCCAGCTGTGGGGCATTTTCTCAATTAGTGATCAAGTGGGTAGGGCCCCTTGTGGGTGGTACCATTCCTGGGCTGGTAGTCTTCTGTTCTATAAGAGAGCAGGCTGAGCAAGCCAGGGGAAGCAAGCCAGTAAGAAACATCCCTCCATGGCCTCTGCATCAGCTCCTGCTTCCTGACCTGCATGAGTTCCAGGCCTGACTTCCTTTAGTGATGAAGTGCAACATGGAAGTGTAAGCTCAATAAACCCTTTCCTTCCCAACTTGCTTCTTGGTCATGATGTTTGTGCAGGAATAGAGACCCTGACTAAGACACCCATGTTCATAAATTAAATGCTACTATAGCTAAAATCACTTATTGGCTTTAATACAGTGATAGTTGTATACTTTATTACAGTATTCTCATCAATAGACAGGTAATCTAGACAAAAACTAAGCAGAGAACTGTTAGAGTTAAATAATATTATAAAGTCAAACAGACCTAGCAGAGATCTGTAAAACATTTTACCAAAACTCAAAATGTTCTTTTTTTCTTATCAGTTAATAGAACTTTCTCCAAAATTGGTGACATACTTAGACACAAATCAAGCCTCAACAGATACAAGAAAATAGAAATAACATCCTGTATCCTGTATGACTGCCATGGATTAAAACTGGATATTAACAATAGAAAGTATACAAGCCCTTTTGGAAACAGAATGTTCATTACTGAACACAAAATGAGTCAAGAAGCCGGGCGGTGGTGGCACACGCCTGGAATCCCAGCACTCTGGGAGACAGATTTCTGAGTTTGAGGCCAGCCTGGTCTACAGAGTGAGTTCCAGGACAGCCAGGGCTATACAGCAAAAACCTGTCTCGAAAAAAACCAAATACAAAAAAAAAAAAACAAAAAAAACCCCCCAAAAAACAAAAAAAATGCGTCAAGAAAAAAAATCAAGAAGGAAAATAAAACTTTTAGAGAAACTGAGAATTCAAATATATTCAAACCTATGAGACACAAAGAAGGCAATTTGAAGTGGCAAGTTCATAATAGTATGTACCTCCATATAATAATTGTAGAGATCTACCTCAAGATCCAGCTATTCTACTCTTCGTCATATAGCCAAAGGACTTTATATATTACTATAGAGATATTTGCTTGTCCGTGTTCACTGCTGCTATACTCATAAATCCAGGAACTGGAAACAGCCTAAATGTCTATCAACTGAGGAATGGATAGTGAAAATATCATACATTTATATAAAAGAATATTAATCAACAGTAAAGATAAACAAAACTCACAGGTTAATGGACAGTGATAGGAAAAGATATCACCCTGGGTGAGGTAACCCTGGTCCCCAAAGACAAAAATTCTATGTCCCCTCTCCTATGTGGATGTTAGTTTTTAAGCTTTTGATATGTATAGTACATGGATAGTTACCACAATGGTTAGGTACCTAGTAACGGACGAGGGAAGAGGATAACATCTCCCAAGGAAAGGGACATAGATTGTTATGGGGAGACAGGTAGTAGATGGGGTGGGAGAATTAAAGGGGGGCTGGAAGAGAGGAGTGAAAGAGGGAATATGAAAAGGGACAACTAGCACTGAAGTCATTTGAAAAATCATATGAAAACCCACTACTGGAGAAACTTCTTAAAATATATACATATATTACAGGAATCCAAATGGAGTCACCAAATAATCAGAGAGACAATTCCCAACTAGCTATCCTATATCACCAAGTAAAACCTCCCTTGCCAGGAATAGGTTACCCATTTTTTTTTAAAAAATTTTAAATATATATTTTTATTTTCTACATTCTTTGTTTACAATCCAAAAGCTTTCCCCTTTCCCAGTTCCCCCTCCCCATATGTCCCATAAGTCCTCTTCTCTCCATCCATTCTCCTATCTTTCCCCCTCCCTTTTCTCTGTCCTGGTACTCCCCTACAATGCTGGATCAAGCCTTTCCAGGATTAGGGCCCTCTTCTTCCTTCTTCATGGGAATCATTTGATATGCTAATTATATCTTCAGTATTCAGAGCTTCAGGGCTAATTAATATCCACTTATCAATGATTGCATTCCATGTGTATTCTTTTGTGATTGCGTTACCTCACTTAGGATGATATTTTCCAGTTCCATCCATTTGCCAAAAAAATTCCTGAATTCATTGTTTTAAATTGCTGAATAGTACTCCATTGTGTATATATACCACATTTTCTGTATCCATTCCTCCATTGAGGGATATATGGGTTCTTTCCAGCTTCTGGCTATTATAAATAACCCATTTTTTGTTTTTTGTTTTGTTTTTTTTTTTTGAGTTGGGAACAATGCAAACCCCTAAGCATCATAGGCTATTGCTTAGGCTATTAATTACTCTTCACAACACCATGGTAAGGTCCTATTGCTGAAGACAGCATTTACATGTGTCATCAAATACAGTGAAGTTGAGCTGGGGCATTCATGGTATTCATAGTTGTTCTACGCGCTACTGGAGGACAAAGTTATTCCAGATGCAAACCCTGCACCATACAATAGGAACATAGTGCAATAGTGGCATAGATGTTATGAGACTAAGTAACCACTTTCTGATTGGATTTAAAGCCCACTCAGATTTAAAGTTCTAGCACAGATGAAACCCATGCCTGACTCTGCTAATGTAGCCAAGAACCTGATACAAAAATTTTTACCTCTGCTAAACAAATATAGCAATAAAATGACTCAATAATCTAGGGATCAGTGCCTGACTCATCTCTCATCAAGGAAGCTTCTTCTTGCTAGTCAGGAACTAACCTAGGACCTACAATAGACAGTATACAGAGAATGATATGGGAGTGCTCATTTCCAAACGGAATGTCTCCAACCAGGCCCTCCTATCAAGACTCAGGGGTCTCTGTGACAGAAGAGATAGAAATGTAGCAAGAGCCAGAGGTGACAGTTGTCCCCAGGGAAACAGTGTCTTCCAAACATAATACAATTGATGCATATATGAATTCCCAGAGACTGTAGCTACATTCACAAGGCCTGAACAAGTTCAAGATAGACAGAGTCCCAGCACTGAGGGGAGGAAGTGGACATCCTTCCACCCAAGCAAGAAGTTATCTATAACTGATACTTGATTGCAAAGGAAAAAGATCTGTATCCCAATAGTGCCTCACTGAAGAGTACTAACCACACTTCAGGGCAGGCTGCATGCCCAGGAGTCGCCAGACAACATAAAGCCAACTCAATGGTAGTTTTCTAGATTTTCTGTCTCATTTTGTTTTGTTCGGGATTTAATTAATTAATTAATTTTTGTCTTATTGGTCTTTTTCTTACTGTTTTGGTTTTCATATTGTTCATGCACATGTGTGTATATGTGTGTTTATATGTATATGTGTGTATGTTTTTGTATGTGTATATATGTATATGTGTGTGTATGTGTGAATGTGGTTTTTTGTGTGTGTGTGTGTGGTTGAGTTTTTGCATGTGTATGCTTTTCTCGGTTTTTGTTTTTAAAAAGAGAGGTAAAAGAAGAGAAAATTGAGTAGGTAAGATGAGGAAGATCTGGAAAGGGCTGAGGGAAGAGAAAAACATGATAAAAACATATTACATTGAATTCTTCAATTGAAAATTGAGTGATGGTGCCTGTCAGAACAGTTAACTTTGAACTAGAATAGGACATCTGCTAAAACTAGTAATGTTCTTTCTTCACTTTGTATCCATCAGGACTGGGTTCATTTTTGTTCAAGTATTTTGAGCGTCTTTGATTATTGTTAACCGATTGTCTAACATTCCCCCCTGGACTTAGTTGACTTTCTAAGTAAAAAATGTTTGTATTGAAAAAAAATACCAAACCAGAAAGACTTCCGGGGTTCTGATATGATTATGGTCAAATACCTTGAATTGGTCCAAAAGTCATGTCCTCAACTGTGTTAGCCAAGCACTTCTGCGATTCCCTTCAGCTCTGTTTGCATCGTGTATGTATTCAAGCTGCCATAAACATACTTTGTGTGATTACTTGCTATTTGGAAAATATTCTTTATGCAGCTCTGGACCTCATCAAATTAACTGGATTCTTGCTCCTGCCCCACCAAGGACAGTTTTCCTAAATCAGTGCCTGCCACACCTGCAGGGACCATTCTAATTGGCCTCACAGTGTACTGGAGGGTTAAATTAATTTGTGTGAACTGCACAGCTGGGCAGCTGCCCAGTGCCACATACTAGCAGCTGTTTGACACAATAAGCCAGGAATCAGATTTTCTTGCAGCAGAAATAAATTTTTAACAACGTCACCAATTTCCACAGAGGCAAAATACAAGACATGATTTCTGTATGAGATGCTTGTGATAGAAGCCGCCTTGGAGGAATGGTGTCATTTTCTAAGTCAAGGCCCTGTCCTGCCACATTATTTAAACACAACATGACATGGAAATACATCTAATAGGATTTGGCTACAGGCAAAGAGTCTGGAAAATAGTGCAGGGATTGGGAGACGCTGCTGCTGAGTTATGCATGGAATTCAAAATTTACTAGAACTGAAATGCTTGAGTCGATTTTTGGCTCATAACAAAACAAAATACAAAAAAAAGAAACTCTCTCTCAAGTGCAACCATACTGGAACACTCATTATGATAATAGCTGTCATAATACTAGAGCCACCAAGAAGATCAAACATGCATCTTTATATTGATTTCATAATTCAGCGCCACTGAAATTATTTTTACTCAACACAGACTAAGCTGACATTTCATTAGACCCATGAAAATTACCTGCTTATTAATAATAACAGATATCTGGGCACTGCTTATTGGGGGGAAGCCACAAGACCACCATTTTTATGCTCTCACCATCTTTGATTAAAGGGTTTGGCATACAATTCATTGAGGAAATGGCAACCTGTGAGACTGGGGAAGAAATGACGCAGAAGAAACTCAGATCTCTGCAAAAGCTTTCGGGGACCTGTTCTGTTATCCCAGAACTTTTAATAAATTGGAAAATATGCCATCCCTACCCACTTGCCTGTTATTTGGTGTGCTTCTTAAAAGTGATACAGAGACAAACTGTGGAGCAGAGACTGAAGGAAAGGCCACCCAGAAACTGTCCCACCTGGAGTTCCATCCCAGATACAGTTACCAAACCCAGACACTATTACAGATGCCAACAAGTGCCTGCTGACAGGAGTCTGATATATCTGTCTCATGAGAGGCTCTGCCAGTGCCTGACAGATAGAGAGGGGGATGCTCTCAGCCAACCATTGAACTGAGCACAGAGTCCCCAGTGGAGGAGCTAGGGAAAGGAACCAGGGAGCTGAAGGGGTTTACAGCCCCGTAGGAGGAGCAACAATATGAACCAACCAGTACTCCCAGAGCTCCAGTCACAGGGGTAGCAGAGGATGGCTTCGTTGGACATCAGTGAGAGGAGAGACCCTTGGACCCATAAAGGCACATTGCCCCAGGATAGGGGAATGCCCGGTCAGGGAAGCAGGAGTGGGTGGGTTAGTGAGCAGGGGGAGAGGAGATGGGTGGGATAGGAGGTTTGGGGAGGGGAAACAAGGAAGGGGAATAAGATTTGAAATGTAAGTAAAGAAAATATGTAATAAAAATGTGAAAAAGTATCATAATTAAAAGTATGGAAATTAAAAAAATAAAAAAGTATGGAAATTAAAGATGAATAAAAAAGTTTGAAAGTTTTTTTTTTTTTAAAGTGAACCACCATCAATAGACTAGTTATGATAAATGCTTGAGGAAAACTGCAATCTGGGTAAATTAAAAGGGAGGGGAGTTATTATTTTTAGGCAGAGGAAACAGATATGGGTAGTCCTGCTGACTACATGTTAATTTTTATAAAAAAAAATAAGCCTCATTATTCACTTACAACACTGTCCAAGAAAAACTCTGAAGAATATATATGGTATGGAACCTAGAGAACACTCCCAGACATTCAGTCTAGACCAGTGTTTCCAACCTTCCTAATGCCAAAGCCCTTTAATACAATTCTTTGCATTGTAGTGACCCTCAACCACAAAACATATTTTCATTGCTACTTCATAACTGTAATTTACTGCTATGAATCATAATGTAAGTATCTGTGTTTTCTGATGGTCTTAGGCAACTCCTCTGAAAGGGTCATGCAAAGGGGTTACAATCCACAAATTGAGGACCATTTGTTCAGAGTATAGAAGACAGATTGGAATTGAATGAATTATGTGGGGAGAAGACAAATCCAGACACACAGTAGGTACAATCCAGCTTCATGAATGTAGGGCCTCTAGTATTAATACAGATATATTGTGGTTAAACATTATCTGTTTAAACCAATGGTCAGAAAATAAATGATCTTGAAGTAATTTTAATACTTGTATTTTACACACTGTAGCAAAAGAGTGGGACTGAGTAAAATAAAATTTATAGATATGAAAACAAATTAAGACCATTCTGAGACTGCACCTCAGGCCAGATTCAGTCTGCAGGCCCTTGATCCTTCCCTGATGAGGGCCTATAAGGACATGAGTGGTGAAGAATCTGACTGAGCAAAACTCTAAAACTGAAACATTGCAAATCAGCTTTTGAGGTGTTACCTTGATTAGAATCCTAAGCTCCTCTACAATCTTACTTATGCCCCCCCACCCCTCCATCCCCCCACCCCCCACCCCCTCCACCCCCCACTTCCCCCACTCCATCCCCACCCCCTCACTCCCACTGACTAGCACTCTTTTCTAATGGAGCACAGCACAGGAACAGTACCCATTTGCTGATGCTCCTACATGTTCCTTCCTGCTTTGTTTGCCTAGATAAGTTACCTCGATATATTCTAGTAAGACATTCCCTCTTCTGGAAAGACTTCATTAGTCCACTGCTGTCTCCTACTCTTAAATTAGCACTACCCCTCTTTTGCCCCGATCAATTCAGCAATGTGGACTAGTGTTGTACAGCACTAACCTCCAAAACAAAAAACTTCCATCTTTAGGAGTTCAACTCTGCTTGTCTGTGAAAGGTTAGTACAGCTGGCCTTGTTGATTGATGGTATTCCCTCTTTGAAGGAGGTGTTGGGACAGTCATGGGACCCTCATCTGAGTATCTACACACTCCTCCTAACCCATTGTGTACAACTCTTTCTTAATTGCATGTATTCTTGGGGAGGGACAGATTATATAAGCTGGAGATGGCTGGAAGAAAGGACCATACTCAGTTGGCAAGAAGTCCTATCTATGCTGAAGTAAAAACTTTTCAGTGTGACCTTTGAGAGTAGCATTCAACTGTGCTCTGTAAGTCCAATAAAGTCACTGGTTCCCTGGGGGACCGTTGATGGAATCATACCTTGGTTTGTTGTTGGAACCCTGTAGGGGAATAGATGCTACTATGTGTCCTCCAAGGAAGAAATTTTAGCAACAACTAATGATAATGTATGTACATCTTTTAGATGATCATTAGGGAAGAGCATCTTGAATAGCTATGATACACAGAAGTATGATATAATATTACTAATTTACAAATTATAATTTACAAATCAAGAGGATATACATTTAAGTAGGATATCAAGAGGATATAAAAATCAAGTTATATACTTTGCTCACAGCTTAATAGATAATGAAACTTGAGCCCAAACCAAATCCTGTTGGTCCCAGACACCATGCATTCATCTCAAGTTAATTCATTGATTGTTGAATAAATATAGGCTATCTGTAACTGAATTAGGATAATAAAATCCCCTATAGAAACATTTCTAGGATCAGTTGTAATTAAGAGAGGTGTGTGTGTGTGTGTGTGAGAGAGAGAGAGAGAGAGAGAGAGAGAGAGAGAGAGAGAGAGAGGGAGAGAAAGAGAGAGAGAGAGAGAAAGAGACTTGTACTTGATGCAGTAATTATTGAGAGGTAGCAGGAGCCTGGTATGAAGTGGTCAGACCTCCTTGCTTTTGAAATAATAAACAACAAGTTCTGTGAGAATGCACTATGTTTTAAACTTGGGATTACACACACCAAAGCATGACACTATGCTGCCTAGTTGAGGGCTTTCCAGGTCTCCTGACATTTGCAGTACTTTGATAGGACTGCCCCAGATAGTTATCCTCATTCTACATCATTTGATGCCAGATTCAGTGATAATTTTCAAACAAATGAGTAAATTTAGATCTTCATAAGAAGGTAAAATTTTGTTCTCCTAATTATAATAGATTAATAAAAATTGCCCTTGGTTTCATTTTGAGATAATAGAGTGGATTGTCTTTAGCATCTTTGTAAACCCCTACCACTGGGCCAATACTTAGCATGGCATTAAAGCAGAAGACATTGTCTTGACTATTTATTTATGGGTCTCTTATTATAGTAGGTTTCCTAAGAACCTAGATGTCATGTACAAACTTGATGTTTGGTATAGTTGTTTATTATTGGCTTGTTATTAGACAGAATTGGTGAAGATGTAATGACTTCATAAATCATTGCCTAGAGGTTGACAAAGGGATGTCTGTTCTTCCTGATTGACATTTCATTGTGTCTTCCTTAGATAGACAGAGGCATGAGGGGCATTTATGGTCTCTATCGCTTAACAACACTAACTCCATTCAAGAGGATTCTAACTTTCCAAGCCTTTAAAACTCCACTTCCAAATACCATTACATTAGAGATGGGGATTCAAAATATGTATTTTCTTTTGGGAAAGGACACAGACATTTATAATGTACAGTGCACATGTTATGTTAATTGATCTGACATTAGTTGTACTGTTGTATACCTCTCTGGTCCAAAAGAATCTTGAAAAGATGTTAAAAAGTGCCTGTGAATGAGAATTTGGTAGGCTCCCCAGCCCCAAGCCTGCAAACATGAGATTCCAGGTGGTCAAATGCAGTGCAATCAGTGTTTCTTAGGGGACATTGTGAATGGATGAATGCAGGCTGATTAGACAGTAAATATTTAATTTTGGATTCTGATTATTTCATATTGACATTTCAGAGCAGTAAATATTTTTATGCTGGATTCAGCCTACACCACAAAAATAACTCCCTCAATGGCCGCGTCTACCCATGTAATTGTATAATTTAATACTTTGATTTAAAACATTTCTACTTTTAAGGTTTTTTTTTTTTTTAGATTAAAAAATAAATCTCTTATCTGAGAAGATTCAACCTCAGGCTCTCTAGGCCACAAGCTAATTAGTCCTTCAGAAGAAAGTGGATGCTTCTCTTTGCTGAATGCTACCCCTCCCCCATTCTTAAGTGTCAGCCAAACTCTCATGGGCACAGCCAGGAATGGGTTAAAACATCTCCAAGGAAAGACTGGAGTGGATAGCTTTGAGGGAAAAGGGTGTTTTCAGGACTTTTCTGTGGGGACAAGAACAACTCGCAGGATTGTTGAAGAAATGTCTGCAGAGTAACAGTAGGGTGAGTTCTCTGAAAGAACCCACTCAGAGGATAGGGGAATACTGAGCTTGAGAACATATTTAAACCCATCTGGTCTCTGTAAACCACCAAGTTGCCTCATGGATTCATGAGCATTTGATAGAAGACATTTGAAAACTGTTCCTCAATAAATGTTCAGAAAGTCTCCTAACTTCCAGGGGTGGTAAAAACTCAAGAGAAGACACCATGAGATATTATGGTTGCCATTTTTACAGATAAGCAAACTGATCCTCAAAGAGGCTTCACAGATGATCCAGTAGCACAATCAGCAAGAGGAAGTGGAAGTCTCTCCGCCTGATTCGTTTCCTTTCCCATGCCTCTCCTGCCATTAGAGTTTCTTCCCTTTCACTCTCACAGGCCTCTGCCTCCCTGGTGCAAAGAGTTAGCTGTTTGGCAGGAAGGTAAGAGTAATTGGCATGCTATGTTCATGTTTCCTCCCCCTCTTTCTAGGGCCCCGACATCCTGCACCAGGCAGAGCTCTGTTTCACCATGTCATGTCTTACCTGGTCCAGATGCCAGCAGGATTCTTGAGTCCAACACTGGACCCACTTAGTTATAAGATAACAACTCATTCCCAATCATTAGCATAGAGAGAGTAGTTTGGTCTTTGTATTTATTCTCTTATATCTTAATATTTAAATTTAAAAAATTCCAGAGAAAGAGAGCTATTATAACATAATGTCCACCCTTGTAGACCCTAAAGATAAGTAATGCAGTTAGAATTCAAAAGAGACGGAACTTGGGCTTTAAAGTCATGACTCTGCTAGGTCAGTGACAGTCATTACATAACCTATGGGTTCTCTTGCTTTCCCGTGTTTCTTGAGGTAGCTTGGATAGTAGGTTCCTGATGCTGAGAAGTGAGACCTGGGGCCTACAGCTGATGATTGATACTCCGTGCGCCTACAGCTGGTGACTGATACTCTGTGCACTGTGAAGGAAAACTGAAAAGACGCTGTGTCTATAGAAGCCAACTGATTGGAACTGAAACTATGGAAGACTAGAATGTTGCAGATCCAGAGGCTAATTACCTTATCTTAGGCTAGTTCTAGTTCCCTGTAAAGAACCATCCTTTGTTTGTCTGAACTGATATGTTGTGACAAACAGATCAGAACCTTTTGGAATCTATTGACTTAGCAGATCACTAGCTTCCACCAACCCAAAAGCTCAGATAACATCCTTGGCCTTAGGAAAGCTTCCCTCATCTTTTTGTACCTGGCTTTCTAATGTCCTCACTGATGTATTTTATACTTGCTTGATCTAGGATTTCCTTTGTTCTGTAAAACTATAAAACTTCATGAAAATGCTTCTACAACAGAACATAGAATTTAGAGCAACCCAGATCTGTGTTCCTAGGCCATGATCACTCAAAATGGCTCCAGAATAAACTGCCTTGCTCCCTTTACTATGAGAGATGTGGCTTGTGCAATGAGCAATGCCTGAACAGATCCTGTATCCTTAAACACACAGACTGATCCTGAATCCCTAAATGAACCATCAGATCCTGGATCCCTGAGTAGACAAGTGAAGCAGCTGCTGCCATTGGTCAGACTGTGAGCAAAAATCCCAAAGCTTTGATGTGCTAATATTTTCATCCAGAGACTGGTGGTTATTTTGTTACAGCATCAGAACGGAGTCAAGTCTAACTGATGTACATAAGATACCTTACAAGGAGATGACTGCCATGCAGGAGGACAAGATAAAGACACAGCTAACACAGAGACAGTACCACAAATAAGAAAGCTCCACAGAGTCCTGATAAAAATGGGGTTCACCTCATTTTTCCTCATCCACAGATTTCTAATATAATCTCTACTGTCCCACACCTGCCTTACCCCCCAACTAAACTCTGAAGACATGGCATACATCACAGCAATCTCTGTGTCCTCATTGCCCAGCACAGTTCCTGAGGCATGTCAAATTGTCACTATCTGACTGTTGAGCAGAAGAGAAATGAAGCATGGGTAATGAATACCATCACTGCAGAGGAGTTATTATGCCTTTGTATTATTGGTAATTATCATTAGCATAAATTACACATCTATTCAGCATAAATATATACATATATTTATGTTTAAGTTAACTATTTAGTAAACTGAATATAGTTCATTATATAATAATCAGCCTTTTATTTTAAACAGGCATTTGTGTTTCAGGGGTCAAGACCATTGATGCAATTAATTCAGATCGCCCAAGTGAGGGACAGGCATAAAGCTTGGTGCTTTGAAGATTATTAACAAAAATATCTCAGAGCTCAAGAGGAAACAGAGAGAAATTAGCCACTAGAAGAGACACTCAAAACCAAAAGAAATGACAACTGGTGTTGCAAGCCTTTTAATCTGTTTAGTAATGCTATAACACATTAACCGAGACTGGTTACTTCTATAAAAAGAGGCATAGCTGGCTCACTGTTATGGAGGTGAAAAGCACCAAACAAAGGCTTAGGCTTGTTGTGAAGGTTACCATGCAGGCACCCTGGGGAAGGGTTTAAGAGGATCTTGCCAGCCAGGCACAGGTAGTGCATGCTGTGACTGCCTGCCCCTCCGTGGCAGAGTTGTTCACTCATACCCACAGGCAACAGGAAGACTTGCAGGACTGCACAGCCCTCTCCTCTTGGGAACAAGACATCTATCTGGAGTGTATAAGACAGGTGGCAGTGGACAATCTAGAAGCAGGAAATAGGGATAGAGTCTCAAGAAAGCAATGCTGGATCCCTCAAGCTATTCTGATCAAAGCAGTGCCAGACAGCTTTAGGTGAATGTGAGCACATGTGAAAGAGAGTGATTTTCCTATGCCAACCTGCATGGCAACTCCTGCTGCACCTGCCAGGCAGTGGGTGAGTTACAAGGGGGCAGTTAACAAGGCCTTAGCCTTTAGAAACTTACTGTGTGAGCTGGGAAATTCAGAAGAAAAAGATTACCATTCACATGAAAATGCAAAGGCTTTTAGCTTTGCACTCTCCTTTTTTATTAAATATTTGCTTTATTTACATTTCAAATGGTATCCCCTTTCCTCATTACCCCTCCGAAACCCCCCTATCCCATCCCCCCTCCCTTGTACCCTCCTTTTTAATTAATGTGCTCCACTCCTGCCATGAGCCACCTCTAACTCCTGGTTAAACTGGTTTTCATGAGTCCTTTTAAACAGTCTTTGATGTTTCCCTTCCTTTGAATGCATTTATCTTTGCTTGCCTATAAAATTTCTTTCTAAATTTGGTATTTGTTCATTTGTTTTAATTACAAATTTCAACTGATACATGGAAACATAAAAACTACATACATTTATGGGGTACCATATGGAATCTTGAAACATTACATTGTTATGTTTAAATCAGTTTAATTATCGCTATCGCCTTAAACATTTATCATGTCTTTATGGTGAAAACATCTGATATACTTTTTTCAATATTCACTACATTACTGGCTTTTTCTTTCAGTCATCTCATTTAACAAGAGCCTACCAGACCCTCTCTCTGTTACTCAGTTCCCAAGGGGAAACCCCATCCCCAGTCTCATCTACACCCTCTTCTCTCTCTATCCTTTTCACCTCTGACATCAGCGTTTTCAGATTCACATATGAGATCGCATGACACATGTGTTTCCATGGCTGCCTTAATTTAGTCAGCAGAATAATCTGTAGTTCCATCCACAATGGCACAAATGATGGGATTCCATCCTTACCTAAAGGTAAAGTGGTACTTTGCTTCTGTGTGTGAGTATTGCATTTTCTTTATCCAATTGTATAAATTGCCATGGCCATTATAGAAAAGAGTATGGACGTTGCTCTAGAAATAAAAAAAAAAAAAAAAAAAAAAAAAAAAGAACCAGCTGGGTCTATAGAAAAGAGAAATGAGAGGATGTCAGAGACATTTGCCCTCCCATGCATATTGCAGCACAGTTCACACTAGCCAAGATATGGAGCCAGTATGTGTGTCCCTCAGCAAAGGAGAGAAAACAACAAAACTCCTCGAATTGTTTTTGGTTCTCTCAAAGGAGGACTGGAGGGAAGGAAAGAGGAAGGAGGGAGGGGGAGGAAAAGTGAAAGAGAGAAAGTGAAGAAGGGAGGGAGGGAAAGGCATAACATTTTTATTCCCAACTCATATGACATGCTTGACACAACTATGGAATGAGCTGGTTCCACATACCAATCCACAGTGCTGAAATGCTAAGCCCCACAGTGACAATGCTTGGATAGAGAACCAATGGGGAGTTAATGTGAAATGAGATCATCAGGGCTAGGTCTTAATAGGAAAGGACTTAAGTTCTTCTTAGAAGACAGTCCACTACTCAAGGAGCTATTTGCAGTCGATAGCTGCTGAAAGAGGGAAAGTCAGTTTTCTTCAGTGGAGTCACGCTGAGTATAGTAGCCACACTTCACAGCAGGCACATGCTGAGAAGTAGCTGGACAACAAAATGGAAGCCCATGCTTTTTGTTGATTTTAAGAAAGAGAAAGAACATCAAGTTGGGTGGATACAGAGATCAGAGAGGCTCTAGGAGGAGGAGTCAGAGGAAGTGAATGAATACAATCAAAAATACTGTATAGAATTTTCAAAAACATAAGTAAAAAACATTAGTTTTGTAAAAAGACACATGCTAAAGTTCTCAGTTTCTTTTTCTTCATGGTAGGGCCCAACCAGAAGACAGTCCTGCAAGGCAGGAAGGGAGACCTTAGGAGAAAACTAGCTGTGCATATGGCTTTTCCAGCTTCCAGAAAGATGAGCAGGACAGATGCCCAGTAATTAAGCTGTACCTTCTATGGTGCTTTGTTATGAACTTCCCAGCTGGTCAGAATGGGGGTGAATCAAGTTCACTGCATCCTGTTTTATAATGGCCCAGACTACCTGAGTACTACAGATCATCCTTCCTTTTATCCAAGCTACTAAGAGAGGACTGTGGAGGGAAGGAAGAGTGTATTTGAACTTGACTATGAATGTTGGGAGGCCTTGGCTCTTTCTGCATCCAAGTCTTCTTGTGGGTGTCCGTGGCTGAGTCTGACCCTGTGGATGAGAGCCACACCATGCCACTGCACTAGTCTGCTGTCCCTACCAGACAGCAACAAAATCAGTTTTCACTGAGAGGATGGACAATCAGTGGATAAAATTAATATGAATTCTGACCAATTCTTGAAACCAGGATAATGCCCCGAGGCGGAAGAGGAATGCTTTTAGCTGAAGAAATGTGGATTGAATACACTCTCTTTTCCAGGAATTCCTTGATGTTGAAGAACAAGAAACAAACATGTCTTAGAGAAGATGGCGGTTAAGTAGAGATAAGATATAAGCCTTGACTTGTCTGTTTATCAGGTCACATGATTGGGATCTGCAGAATATACAGCAGTCAGGTGAGCTCAGCACTTCATGGCCTTGGCTGCACACTAGAACTACTTGGAAAAGCTTAGGAATATTGAACTTGGGGCCTTGGCCTATGGACTACACCTCGATAGTTTAGAATGTAGTTTGGTCATCTAGATCTTCGGAAAGTTCCCCCATGAGTCTTATCGGCCCCCAAATGTGAAGATCAATGGATTGGGAAGCTTGAAGGGGGAGGGCCTAAGGCTCCAAAGGATAAAGGACAAGGGAAGGAGGGAGAGTGAGGGGAGAAATACCCTGTGAAGCAGAGGTACCTACCTGCCCAACAACAACACCCACACAGTGAGAAGCACTGTAGAGGACCTATTTAATACAATCCAGGGAACAGGGAACGTGCATTAAGAATCCAAACAAACAACATGTAAATCAAATCTCACTGTTTACCTAGTAAATGTCTTCCAAGGGGTTTATGAGTACTATGAAGACATTGTCTTAATAGGCTTTCATCCACTCTACTAGGTAGGGGGCAGCTTAGCTTTTATTAATTGATGCCATATTAAAGGGCATTCTGCAACTGATCCAGTAACTAACATGCTATAAACTCAGGAACTGGTTATCTCTTTAATAGTGTAGAGGTTGCAGCTCAACATAACAGAGGAAGTGGCCCCTGGAGATGGATCCTCAAGGGATCAGGCTGAAGAGAGACCCGAGGAAGGCAGAAGGATAGGCTTTGGAGGGAAAACAGAAGCAATAAAGCAGTAATAATGTTAGTATGATGGATACTCTTATTAGATTCTAATGCTAGGCATTTTGTAACTATGTTCCATACATCCTCTCTAGTATGTACCTGGGTCTTCCCCATTTTGTTTGCAGAATAATGTGTACAGAGCTGTGGAGCCCCTTGCTCCAAGTCAAAAGGGCTCTAAAGTAATGAAGCTAGGTTTGGAAACTAGGTCGAATCTGAATGATACTCAGATGTCCCAGGCAGAAATTCTCTTAAGCACAGAATGCAGAGACAAGCCACTGACACTGAAGCAAGAAAACCAAGCTTCTACTTTGTATGTTGAAACCAAACAAGTTGCCAGTAGGTTGTAGGCAGATGAGAACTAAAAACACCTATGACTGTGGAATGAACTTCAGGCTGGAGAGCAGGTTGAAGACAGGAGTGCAGAGGTGGTCCTTTCACCATCTTTAAACCTCTAAGAGCTCTACTCCAGTCTGCAAACAGGTTGTAGAGATGAGATGGTGGAGGAGGGTCATTGCCAAACTCCAGCTACTGAATTCATGTTCAAGTTCATATTGTGATTACTTAAACCTCTCTTCATGCTATGCTAGTAGTGTTTGTGATGTATGGGTCACACATGAATTCAATACTCACCTTTATGCACACATGAATATCTGTTTAGAATTTGCCAGGGTGTATATTCTATTGCTATACATGTACAAAGTGAGAGAGAGTCATCTGCAGCTTAAGCTTACAGGGCTGGTATTAAGCAGTACCACAATTCCAGGGTAAAATCAACATCAGTACCAGCCTGCTTCTTTGCATTCTAAGTTTAAGATGGTCAGGGCTATGCTAACTTCCATATCCCATGGGTGAATTGGTCACCTTGAAAGGTTGACACTGTTTCTAGCTTTGGATTTCTAGTGAGGGTGGAGCTTATGGCTTAAAACAACTCATTTGAGATTATACAACCTGTGATGGGATGAAGATTGGAACTCAGGTCTCACGGCTTTGAGGGCACATCTGTGCTGTGGAGACGGTGGCAACAAGGTCACTTTCCTCTTTTCAGGCAGATTTTAGGCTTTGATTCTTCTGAAAATTCACCTCCACCATCTCATCTCTACAGCCTGTTTGCAGACTGGAGTAGAGCTCTTAGAGGTTTAAAGATGGTGAAAGGACCACCTCTGCACTCCTGTCTTCAGAATTCTGGGGGAACTCAATAGTTGTTCTTTCCTGGATCAGGTACTATGCTTTTAACCTCCTTTCTGGCAGTGCTGGGGATCAAATCCAAGGCCAAGTGCATGCTTCATACTTTACTGTGGAGCCAGATCTCCAATCCCCGTGTGCTAGCTATGAGCCTGCAGTTTGTTGTTGTTATGTTGTATTTGTTCGTTTTTAAATTTTATGTTTAATTTATTCACTTTACATCCTGCTCACTGCCTCGCCCCCTGTCAGCCTCCCACAATCCTCCCATACCCACATCCCCTTCTCCTCTGAGGTGGTGAGGGCCCCCCTTGGATACTACTCCCCTCTTCCTCTTCTCTGGTACTTCAAGTCTCTGAGAGGCTAGGTGCTTCCTCTCCTACTGTAGCCCCTATTCCAGTTGTTTGGAACTCACATGAAGACCAAACTGCACATCTACTGCATATGTTTAGGGAGGCCTGGTCCAGCCCGTGTATATTCATTCATTGGTGGTTCAGACTCTGAGAGCTCCAAGGGTCCAGGTTAGTTGACTTTGTTCATAAAAGGAAGATAGAGGAATGGGACCAGGAGGAAAGGGAGCTGGTGAGGGGAATGGGGAAGGGTTCAGGATCAGGTATGGGGAAGGACAGGAGAGATGGTTAGATGGCCATGAAAATGAATGCAAATCTATAACTGATGGGAGTGAAGAGGCGGGGGTCATCTCCAGGATGAGGCAGAGACCTGGGAAAAGGGAGGTGCCCAAGAATCAATAGGAGCTGATCTTAGTTCACAACAATGGGGATATGGCCACCTCCTCCAGGAGCTAGGCAGGAACTCCAGTGGAGTGATAGAGACACCAAACCACCCACGAAACTTTCAATCCAAAATTTATCCTGTTTACAAGGACTGGAGTAGAGCCTAAGAAATGCCCAATCAATAACAGGGCCAACTAGAGACCTGCCCCATAGGCAAGCACTATTAATGATACTCTATTATGCTTGCAGACAGGGGCATATTGTCCTCTGCAAGACTCCACCCAGCAGCTGACTCAGACAGATAAAGACACTCACAGTTAGACAGTAGATGGAGCTTGGGGACTCTTTTGGAAGAATAGGAGGAAGGATTGTGGGCCCAGAAGGGGATAGAAGCCTGCAGTTTTAGAAGAAGGGGTAATAAATTAGCTTCCTGTGGGTGCCATAATACAATTTTACAAATTTATTGGCTTAAAACAATATAAATTTTATAATATTACAGTTCTGCAAATCTGCTATGACTGAGCTAAAAATCAAGTTATCTAGAGAACTAACTTATTTCTGGAGGATCCAGCGAGAATCCGTAGTTTTTAATTTCCTGGTGTCTTTCAGTGGCCAGCATTCCATGGCTTGTGTTCTCCTTCCAGAGGTGGTTTCTAACTTAGTGACACTGAGGCTTTCATTGTGCTATGGGCATTTCTCCAGAAATCCTTAATCCCTACAGTGAATGTTTACAAACTTCTAACTGTTGCCTCCTTCAGGTTATATCAATTCTAGAGCTACCACACAAGTATTACAAAGTGGATGGCACAAGACACATTTTTTTATCTCCTATTCTCTGGAGGTTTGAAATTGAGATGCCACCAGAAAACTGTTCCCTTCGAAACATGAGAGAAATAGTCCTTCTTTAGCTCTTCTGAGCTTTCTTATGCCTTGGTAGTTCTTGGCTTGCAGCTCCTTGGCCACTATCTTCTTCTATCACCATGCAGCAGTCTTCCTGGGTCTTCAGAGGCATGCACTACCTGGCTATTTTGGGTTAGGAAAATGTCTTATATCAGTATTGCCTCATCTTAATTATACCCACAATACCCCATGCCCCAAAAAGGCATATTTTAAGTAACTTCAATATCTTATTTTGGGGACAAACACATTGCCATACATGTACATATATTTCAGCCATGTTGGTTAAAAATCCTCAGCAAGAAGTTACCATAAGCAGAGGTCTTTGGTAGAGTAAACATGCAAATAAATCGTCAGAGTCACCTTGAAAGCCGCAAGAGTGCATTTATTTAAACTCTTTGGTACCAAAGTTAAAACACAATAGAAAGCCAAGGGACAGAAACCCAGAATTTATCAAAATGAGAAGGCACTCTTCAGTAAAGGAGAAGTCCCTGAGACACAAACTGGATGAAGGACTGATTGCTGAAGAGCAAAGCGACTGCCCGCACTGCTCAGCTCCCCAGTATTTTCATACCCAAGAAAGTGAGGATGCTGTGAGAGAGATTCATGGGGAGCCATGCTTACAGAATAGTAGAGCTATCCAAGAGGAGTAAACAGCAGCTAGGCATTCACCCCATGTCTTCCTCTGGTTCCTATTGCTGTGGCAAAACCCTGACCAGCAACCACTTAGGAAGGAGCTGATTTGACTTATACATTGTGAGTCACAGTCCATTGGGGGAAGCCATGCCAGGAACTCAAGACAGGAGCTAAAGAAGAGACCATGGAGGAACAGGGCTTTCTGACTCGCTCCTAATAGCTTGCCCACCCTCCCTTCTTACAGAACTCAGGACCACCTGCCTGGAGTCAGGGGGCACCACCAGCAATGCTCTGGGCTCTTCATCTCCAATTGTCAATCCTCAAGTCTCCATCAATCATCAGTAAAGAAAATTATCCATAGGCCTACCTACAGATAATCTCATGAAGACGTGTTCTCAATTGAGGTTTGTCTTCTTAGGCAACTCTTAGCTTGATAAAAACTAACAAACATAACTGCCTCTCCTCCATCCCTACCTCTCCAAAGCCCCAAATATCCATTATATCCTGGCTGTGTACTGCACAATTATCTCATAACACCTGCCAGCCTGGGGCATTTTGATATGTGTCAGTAAAGTAGCTGTCATTATCCAGCCTCAACAGTAACTTATGGCCATTCTTACTTTATCTATGCTCCTGCTTATTTTTTCCTTCTGCATTATCATGAGTTAATCCAACACATCTATTACTTCATTACCAAATAGCTCAATTTGTATGTTGGAAATACAATGATTCTTTTTAAGTGTAATATAAACTAAAACTATTATCACAACTAAAAGATTACCCCATATCAGCGACTATCAAGTTAATGTAAAAATTTCTATTATCTCCTAAATTAAAAAGTGATTTGACATTTAAATTATTTTTATGTTGAAATAAATAAAAAGCCTAGCATTCTTCCCAAGGGAGACAATTCCATCTGTATCATTTATAGAGGACAGAACCTGAGAAAATATTTTTGCAAAATACATGAAAGGATTTCCCCATAAGAAAAGCTATCTTAGAATACAGCACCGTGGGAGGTTGTGAATCATCCTTTTAAAAGAAGACAATGATGCTGAGTGCCCAGTTGGCTTAGGAGGAGAGATTGCCTGTAGTCTTTAATTGCCCGTTCTTTATCTATAAAGGCATTATGAGGTCAGAGGACACTAATGCCTAAGGTTTAATTATTTTATGTGTACAACTCGATAGCATGTACGTAGAAGTCCTCCTCCTCTGCTCCTGTAGTTCATAGGTTTATCAGTTTCCTATAGCTCTGCATTGCATCCGAAAGCTCTGACATCCACAACCCTGTAATGTATATGAGGTTACTGTTGTACTGTTATGTCCCTCAAACTAGCACATAGTAGATGCTTCTTTGACGCTCAGCTCTCTAGGAAACAACCTTGAGTTTGAAACTTAGGCATGATGTTGGCCAAAAACCTGCTCTGTAAATTATTTGGGGTGCTGGATCCAGCAGAGGAAAAACTTGAGGTGTGGCATGTGGTTAAAAAGATACAATGTTTGGTCTGTAGGGGAGATTCAGGGTTGAGGTGACCCTTTTCAAAGAAAGATAAGGCACTGCAGCTAGTTATTGAACACAAGCTACCTCTCTAGGCAGAGGCTCAAACTTGGATAAAACAACTCTGTGCTAATGACTGAGCCCTAAGGAGGACATGGTTAACAGTCAGCTGATCAACTTCCAGTCCTGAGGACAATGTGCATACTTCAGCCCTACAGAGTGGCCTAATGTGGAATACAGTGCCGGTGATGCTCAGTTAGAATGTAATCGTGTTGTTGCACATCTCTGTTGACTGCTATCCTCCAGTGGGTTCTCCACACTGGGGCATGGCCCAGACATCTTCCTGGAGGCTGAGATTAGTTCCTTTTAACTTAGAACTTCATATACTTCATGCCACAAAGTGATATGGATTCTTTTTCTGTCTAGCCTGGAATTTTCAGGGTCTAATTCCTGAGTTGGATTCCAAACCTTCTGTGCTGTTATAATTTGCATAAATTCACCAGATAAGCACAGGTAGCAGAAGTAAATGTCAAGGAAAGAAGTTGCTATCCTTGGCTCAAAGTCCACATTTAAAAATTGTCATCTGTCTGTAATCTCTCTGTGCTCCCTAGGCAGAGTTCACATCTGTCCACTTGAGCTCTTACACAGGGTATTTATTTATCCTGTAAGTATGCTGCTCCCACTAGGTTCTTCCAGGTACATCTTGCTCCCCCCAAACACAGTTCCTAGCACATAACCAATGCCTGTTAAGACCTGTCAGGTGAATTGAATGTATGACTCAATCAATCATCAATCAAAATTTGGGCTATTTCTAACACCACAAGTTCAACCATTCTTATTTTCCTGACACTTGACGCTGATGTGGTTTGCACCTGGAACTAGGGCATGAGAATCAGAGATAAGTCTGATGTGTGGTTCACCAAGTCAACACAATAAGCCCATATTCAAAATGTGGCAGTCAGGGGCAACCAGACAATTGATAGGAAAGCTCTTGTACAATCAGTTTTAATTAGCATTGTTCACTGTGAAAGATGATAAGGTATCAGTCATTGTAACTGCCAGTGTTAACAATTAGTCAAAGTCATTAGCATCTCAAGACCTAAGATGATATAGTCTTACATAAGTTAAAGATCTGGAAGAAAGGTAATGCAGAGTTGCTAGCAAACACCTTCATTTTTCACAGACTCAGCACATAAACCCTGAACGTGATAAGCCGAGCGGCATTACCCATGAGACATCATTAGTCTGTGCCTTTTTGAGCTCTCAGTTGTCCACAAGGCCTCCAGGTAGACTCTTCAGCACATGAAGGAATCCTCTAGGCTTCCTTCATGACCACAAGAAAGATTCCAGCCCCCTTAGCATGAGAGTAGAAGGCCATGGATTCCTGGGTCCACATTCACACTCAAGTTCATGAGCTTTCTTCACTTGTATAGACACAGACCACTACTCCAAACTCTTTCTTTATTTGCACCATGACTACGTACACAGATATCACTGTTTTATGTAACTATTTTGGTTTTTAGAGACGGCATCATCACTCTACATAGGCTTAGGCATCCAGGAACTCACTATGTAGACCAGAGTGGCCTTGCACCCAAAGAGATCTGTTTGCTTCCTCCCTAGCAATGGGACTTAAGGATTGAGATACTAGGCCCAGTCTTGGTATGTTGAGTATGATATACTATTTCTTCATTTTAATGTCCCATTTCAAATGACACCCCCTGCCCCAGGAAAAACAAAATACTCCTTTCTGCTCCCTACTGGTTAACTCCTCCTTCTTCCACTTCTTCCTCTTCTTTCTCTTCTTCTTCTTCCTCTTCCTTTCCTCTTTCTCCTCCTTTTTCTTTTTTCCTCTTCCTCTTCTTCTCCTCTTCCTCCATTTTTAAAGGGGGCTCTGAGAGCCACTCACACTAAATTATTATAATTGCTATATTTTTATGTTTTTAACAGACCATGTCTTCTGTAGGTTCCTAACATCTAACTTGGTGCCTGCAGATCAACCACAGCAGTTGTTGAATGGGCAAATCAATAGATGGATAGAGAAATAAGTGGTTGAATAAGTGAAGCAATAAGCTTATGAATGAGCACAGAACCCTCAGCCTGATCATGAATGCACTTCCTTGGCAACAACATCAATTGGAAGTCATTAGGTACTTTCTATTTTCATTTATGTGTATGCTTGTGTATCAGCATGAGTATATGCCACATATCTGGGTGCCCATAAACAGCAGAAGATGTTGCACCCTCTGATGCTAGAGTTACAGGTAGTTGTAAGCCACCTGTCTTGAGGGCTGGGAACCCAACTCTGGTGCTCCTAACTTCTGTGCCATCCATCTAGTCCTGCTGGGTATAAGGTGACAGTCAAGTCTGTCAAACACATATATATGCTGCATGTCTGTACTTGCATGGATGGTGTGGTATAAGTGCTTGTAAGTATAGGTGTGTGCATGGAGGTATTAATGTGTTTGGCATCCAGTAAATCAACACTGGATGTGTCCCTCTATTGTTCCTCACATTTGTTTTACTTATTTTAGTTGTTGAGGCAGGATGTGTCACTAAACTTTAAGCTCATTGACTGGCCAATGGCCAGGGCTAAGTCTACAGGTATTTCCTTGGCCAGCTTTTGCTTCTAGCTTTTTATGTATGTGCTGGGATCTAAACTCAGATCTTCATGCTTGCATGGTCGGCACTTTAACAACTGAGCTATCACACCCAGCCCCTTCTACTTCTTGAGTTTCTGCTCCCTTCTTCACCATCGATTCCTCTTTTATTTGACTCTTTTCCCTACTCTTCTGGTGGCACTGACATTTTAATGTGCTCACATTCATGAGCATCCACCCCTACAGAAATTTAAACATTGTTTCATAAAAACATTTGGGTAAATAGAATCTTGCAAGCATTAATTTTAATAGGTTTAATCTGGAAACAAGCAAAATAGCCCCCCATGTTTGAACAATTAAAGAAATTTAGGTGTGTCCAGGTCGTGGCTTACACATAACTACAACAGAATATGAACAGTAGAAATATACAATGACTTCGGTGCAGGAAAAAAAATTCATAGAAAAAAGTAACATTTTCTATGATTTCATTTATATGACATTCTCAAAATGACAAAACTGTAAAGCCTACCATTCGCCAGTGATTAGGGAAGGTAGTATAAAATGGGTTGGTTACAAGGGCATGACAAAAGTCTTTATGGTGGTCGAATGGTTCAATTTTTTTTTGTTAAAGCAGTTACTACATAATATAATTAATATAATATAATATAATATAATATAATATAATATAATATAATATAATATAATATAATATATACACACATACAATATAATAGCATAAAACTAAATTAGAAATACATAAATATTATATTAATATCAATCTTATTTTGGTATTTTGGTATAGTGATTTTTTTATTCTTAAGGAAAATGATTTCATTGTATATAATTCACTGCTTTCTACACTGAAAGACAAGTTTTACTTAATAGATATTTTTCCTATTAAATTTTCTTTTATCAAAAGTTTCCACTCAAATATGAGATAGCCTAAGGTAATGGTTCTCAATGTGATGGTTGTGACTCCTGTTGAGTCAAATGATGATTTCATAGTGGTCACATATCAGATATACTGCATGTCACATATTTACACTATGATAATAGTAGCAAAATTACAGTTATTAATTACCAAAGAAATAATGTGATGGTTAGGGTCCCCACAACATGAGGAATTGTGTTAAAGGGCTGCAGCATTGGAAGGCTGAGAAAAACTGGCACAAGAATAGTACTTTACTCAATGTAAGTTTAAACATAGGTGACCAAGACTTTGAAACTGTAAGTTTTTCAGTTCTACACTTTTTTTTTGTAACTCTTCAAACTTGCTGGTTTGTAGCAAGTTTGCTACATTCTTGCATTCTCTGTTTCAGAGAGTACTCTTGCATTTCCTCTTATTTCTTATGAGCTCCAAATTGCATTTATACTTTCTTCATCCAGGTGTGTTTCAGGTTATCTATACTAGCATACTGTTACAAAGGAAAAACTGTGTAAGCAATTTACATTCAAAATTACACTAATATCTAATCACCTGCTTGTAGTTTTCTTCTTAAACCCATCCATTACTCAGAATTTTAATAAGTACCATACTACAAATATTTGTCTTATTTTTATGCAGATCAGTACTACACAATAAGACATTTTGAAGCTTATTTTAGGGATGTTTTGGGTCAAATACTAACTAGGCTTAAAGTTTAAAAAGTAGTCCATCATGTCCTTAAGTGTTAGTACAATTCCATCATTGTGGAAGTGACTTCACTTGCTTCAGACTAAAAATCAGGAAGTTGTTGTAAATCATTACTTTTCAAGAGGGAATGAGAAACTCTACCAAAGTGAGGCCTCCCTGTTCTCCTGCATTACTACTCATTCTATTTCAAGTAACTAAAGACAACATTCCATGGGGATTTCTCTTCTGGTTCCTTGATGTGCTCTCAGAGAAACATAAATATCTCCAGAAGGGACTATAAACTTCATTTAGGCTGGAGAAGAACAACATAGGTTTCAAGATGGACTTTTTGGAAATTACAGAGTAAGTCACTTTCTAAAGCTAAGTATGTACTCAAAATTCCAAATTATTTGCCTTGTACTGTTTTAAATAAATTAGGCAGAACAGGATTCAAGGTTATTTTGAAATGTCAGTCTCACTCATATGCTTCCTGACAAGCTTACTTGAGCAGAAAGAAGGGACTGAGCTGTACCAGCATGTGGGTAATTGCGCATAACCCTGAGGCTGCTCATGGGAGTGTCTGAATATCATTTCTCAGTTGTACGTGAAGGGGAAAAAATGATCGAAAATCATTAGTGACACCCAGTACATTGATTTTGCAGATGTAGAAACTGAGACCCTGCTGAGATTGCACTGGGTAAGTTGGTGACTGAGAGGAAACTTGAATCCACATCCTCTGCTCTAGAGTCCAGGAGACTTCCCAAAGCATCACAATGAAAAGTATTTTCATAATATCTCAATGGAAGGGAGAGTGCCACTTGGTTACATCAGGCAGTTTCATTTTTCTTGGTACATTAAAGCACACTCTCTCTTTTAATCAGATTAAAGCTGACAGAGATGAAACAATTTTGGGCAGATTTCCTTGGGTTGGCTCCAGGGCCTCTAATCTGCATTTCATCATGATACAAGCACATGTTGCCATCATCGGTACACCCATCTGCATCAGCCATGATGTTAATCACATACTAACCCAATTTCTCCCATGAATTTATTACTTACTCCTCATTTAAGTTCATGAAACCCTACATGCATCTCAAACAAGCATAACAAACCTAACAGGAAGATCTTGGCTTAAGACCTGTGCCTACTGGGCAACATCATCCGAAGATGAGGCCTTAGGAACAGCGCAAGGGGAAATTCAGTCTTGCAGATATGCCTTGGGGTCTGTCTGCAAAAGAAGCTTATAGTGACAAATTTTGTTACATGGTGTACGTTGAAATACATGAGCAAGTCATGATTTGGCAATAAAATATTCCTTGTTCTAATTCCAGGCAGCTCAGTTGTATCAAATCGATCCACAGTTTCCAAAATCAGAGGTATGGCCTTCAGAAAAGGCTGCAAAATGATGGAGTGCATGGAAGGCAAATGGAAGCTATAATGGGAAGGCATTTTGGAGCAGAGTCCAAATGCAAATTGGTTGTTACGGAAACTATTCAGATCCATCTGGTGCCTGCATGTGATGAATACTGGAAATCTGATCAATGGATATGCATTTTGGCAATGGTAAAGGAACGTAAAACAGGACAAGTCAGGCCACCAGAGTGTGGGTGTTGGACTCAACCCTTCTTGCAAATGTGTAGCAAATATTCACCTCATGTTATAGAGAGACATCACGGCAGAAGGAAAGCAGACCTTTGATGTGAAATAAGGTACGACTATCCAAGGACGGAAACTACATTGCATAACAGAAATAGGAGATGCCTCTGCTTGCTGACTTCCAGATTGTCTGTCTATATTGATTTATTCATTCATTCTACTTACATCTGTTCCTAAGCACAGGCACCTGGGGTACATGAGTATAGAACCACATTCTAGCTCTGAAGAGACACATAGTTTGGAGTCTCTTCAGACTCCTTAGGAATGCTTCCTTTCTCTTAAAGGCCTTCTTGAATGAGGGAAACTCAAGGTAAGTACAATGCACTTGATAAAAGCTGAGAGGTGTCTATCATTAGCTATGTGTTCACCGCTTACTCACCAGCTACAATTCCGTGTAATTGTCCCATATATTATCTCATTGAAGTCTCATAAATAACCTATTAAGTAAGTATAGTTATTTCTTCTATTTTACAATGAAAAAAATAAGGCAGAGAGAGGTTATATATTTTATTCACTAAAATTCAGAGTATGACGAAGTTCAGCTGTGAGTCCAAGAAATCTAGTTTTAGAAACCCAATCCTTAATTATTTTTTTCATCTAAAAGATAATGTGAAATTTTAAAGAGAACAACCATGCTGTATAACACAGGTGGGAGAGGGTGTCCTTTGGTGACAACACAGGAAATCTTTGCTGGGGAGAAGCCCCTTCCAAAGTTAAATCCCAAAAAAGTCAGTCTGGAGAACTTAGCATTTGGGGCAGCCAAGCACAAGAGACGACGTTACATCAGCCCAAGATGCTTTTTTATTTTTTTACATTTATTTATTTATTTATTTATTTATTTATTTATTTATTTATTTATTTATTGTTGGTAGAAAAGCAGTTTTGAAGAAACCAACAGGGTCTCACGGGGGAGGGGGGGCCTGGAATGTTTCCTTTCTCAGAAGGCCTTCTTAAATGAAATACAGGATGCATATGTAATTGGTTTGATTACCTTGCATCTAAAAGAACATTTTAATTAATAGTTAAAAAGAAAAAAGAATCCAGGCTTAGAATGCACTTGGGTCATTTAAAGTCCTGGGTATCCCATAGAGAAAACCTTCAAAACACCATCAACATCCCCCATGCCTCAGTTCTATGTGGTCTCAGAGAGGAAATAAATATGCCAAGTTTTCATGATTGAAATATTCAATCAGATAACACCAGGGTGGAAATAACGAAGCCTTGAGAGGATGTGTTTTATCAAGTAGAAAATAATGCTAAAGGCACTCTTAAGGATGTAAAAGTGAATGAGAAAAAATACTGACTTCCTGCCAAAGAGGGGATTATTCCAGCTCACCAGAAGAAGAAGAAATTAAATAAGAGACACCTGTTGGCAGTTTAATGCTAATACGAGTTCTGTTTCCAGGATGGAAATTAGGCATCAACAAAAATATAAATATAATTTTTTCACAGCTGTGTAAGTGAAAAAAAACATATGCTGAGAAATTAGAGATGACTATTACCCATTATTCAAAATTTCCATGGCCATGGAGTGAATCCCGTGCTGGAACTAGAAATATACAATGCCTTTTAATTAATTTAATTTACATTGTTGGCTGATGGCGTGCCACAGATAAGCACAACATTGAGTGCTCTTCCCTGTTCTCCATAAATACAACTGTTGTTCACATGGCCCAGCATTGCTGTTAATTTCTTGGCTTCCTTTCAAGAAAACTGTGGCAGGGCTTGTGTGGTTGAAAGAGAAACCACTAGGACTAGAGAGATTCCTCAGCTATTTAGAACAATGACTACTCTTTCAGAGAACCTGGGTTCAATTCCCAGCACCCACATGGAGGTTCGCAACCATCAACTCCCTTTTCCTGTGATAATAGACATCCACATTGTGCACAGTCATACATGGAGGCTTATTAGTTAGGATTTCTATTGCTGTGAAAAAAAAACACCATGACTAAAAGCAATGTGGAGAGGAAAGAGTTTACTTCACATCACAAGTCCAAAGCAGATCACAGTCTAATGTGAGGAGATGTCAAGACAGGAACTTAGAGGTAGGAACTGAATAAAAACCATGGAGGGATGCTGCTTACTGACCATGCCTTACTCAGCCTGGTCTTTTACAGCTCCCAGGACCACTAGGTTAGGGTTAGTACTGTCCACAGAGGCCTGGGCCTTCCTACATAAATCATTGAGGGTTTTTTTTTTTTTTTTCATTTGAAAGTCCCTCTTCCCAAGTGACTCTACCTGGTGTCAAGTTGACATAAAACTAGCCAGGACACAGGCAAAACAGCCATATACATAAAACTCTTCTTAAAACCTCAGAGAAAGAGAAGGAGAGATGAGGTCACGCATAAGCATGAGGAAGATGAGCTGAAGCTACAACAAAGCCTCCCCCACATTCTCATGTGACTTATTCAATGATCCTGAGGAGCTAACGAGGGAGGGCTACGCCCAGGGTCTAATGGGCTACGATAGCAGAGGTATATAAGCAAGGCAGTTTTCCACATGCTTAAATGTAGGATGGGTATGAAGGTCATCAGAAGTATTACCATTCTACACAACCTATGACAATTGCCTGTTTCACTGGAATTTTGTTGTCCACTCTAAAATGCAGGATTTGAATCCAAAAGCTTCTCTAGGGTTTCCTTTGGTTCAAAAAACTTTGATGATTCTTCAAGTTAGGGCTATAGTCTTCAGGGGGTCTCAGAATGAAAAAGAATGACATCTCAGCTTGTAACGAATGTCCCCAAACTGAGAGGACTTGTGGAATGGATGCCACTGACTGAGCATGTTGGCTCTACAGCCACTGTCTGTCTCCATTATCCACAACCCCTGCAGTTCTCAAGGCCATCTCCTGTGTGTGGTCCACCACATAGATGCACAGATGAGAACTCTCGTGCTCTAAGAATGGGGGATGAAAAAGAGCACAGACATAGAGAGTAGCCAGGAGGAGTTGAAATTATGTCTTGCTGACTTTTTTGCCCCGATCTAGACAAAATGCCAGAGGTATCCATCTCTGGAGTCTTCATGAACAAAATAGATGTTTTGTTTTCACTATGTACCTCCTGGCTGGCCCAGAGCTTACTACATAGATTATGTTGGCTTTGAACTCTGAGAGAAAGATCCACTTGCCTCCTGAGTGCTTGAATTACAGGTGTGCACCACCATGCCCAGCATGTACTTTTTATTTTGAATGACATATATTAATTATATAAAATGAAAGGTTTCACTGTGATACTTCAACATATGCTTATAACATTCTTTAACTGTATTATTCAAGTTCTCTTTCCTTTCTTTTCTTTTTTCTTCTCTTCTTTCATGATCTGACCAATTTCATTTAAGTTCTCTTTGTACCTAGCCTTCATGCTTTGTCCATAGAGATTTAAAAGGCTGAAGGGACATCATTTGATCAAAGTTAAGAAAATTCCCTCAAATTTAAATATAGCCTTCTCCACAGCTTTCCCTGGTCTAGGCTGGGGGCATCCTGATTAGCATATGATGTCTCCTGTGAAGGCAGAGGAGTAAGACAGATAGGCACCTTCAGATTGCAGGCTTTCATTAGCCTGTCTGCTCATATTGATGGTACAATTTTTCAGTCAACTTTTCACCTGCTCCAAACCCCTCACAGCTCTGTACTTCTGACCTGGAGCCACCACCTCTTTCCACTAGGCCTCCTTCCACCAAGTCACAGGTGGGCAGTTGTGCCCTATGGTGTTTAAAGCAGAAGGGGTTTTCAAGAAGGCAATAAAATAGTCCAGGAATTAGCCAGAGTCTTACCACAGGAGACTACACCCATCACAGATGCCACTATCTGGAGCTACCAAGCGGGACAACATCTTTGAACATAACACCTTTTAATGCACAGAGAAGCAGACTGCATCAAACCCTGAACAGGGTTTCAGAAGAAAAAGGTGGGTCAAATAAAAAGAACCAAACATTGTAGTATAATTATTGTGTGTCATGTAGCAAGTAGCTTCCTAGTGTTTCAGCATCACTAGTCCATTGACTTCCCACAAAAGTCCTATGAGACAGTTATGGCTAATTTCCGGTTCTAGCAAATGCAGAAACATCGGAGTACTTGTGCAGTCTGTTCTGTACCAACCCAGCTAGTGAATGTGAGAGCCAGAGGCAGAATCTGGGCACATAAGAAAGTTAATGGAAGTTAAAAAGCCAGCACAATGTCAAAGCAAGGCATGACCACACTATCATGCACAGAAAGGTACTTGGCTACATGTGTTAAAAGTTAGTTATACACTCTAGCTTCTTTCTATGAATGAAAAATAATTCCAAAGAGATAGGTACTGCAAAGCTTCTTCCAGTGACTCAGGACTAGCACATGTGTGGCATACATGTGTCTAGTACTCTCTCCATGTCCTTAAAGGATGAAGGACACAGCAAAGAGATCTTCTCATGACTGAGTTTCACATGTCTCCATGTGGTGTTTTCACTACAAAGTATCTGTTGGTTAGGAAGAATGAGAACAAAGAGCCAATTCTTCAGCCAGAAAGGATAGTGATGAGCACACCGCCATCCCAATGGGATGCAGTGTGTAGCATCTCTGATACCCTCCCCTCTAGTAGGAAGCTGAGCGCTCATGTGTGACTACTGGGCATCCTCAAAGTGATGGAACACAGTAACAATAAACTAATAGGCTTAACTATTGACTAACTCCAGCCTCTACCACCCCTCAACTGAGAGGAACACTAACAACTTCCTATGCCAAAGGAACAAAGACAAATGTGTCTGAAGGATTTTGAATATACTCTTGTGTTCAACTGTCTGTAATCTACAGAAGACTTCAATGGTTCTCCACAGTGTTCTAGATGAGCTTTCAGCACTGATCATAGACATCACAGTCTTAGCCTAGCTTCTGTGTTCTATAAATGTAGTTCAGAACATTGACTATTATTGGTTAACTAAGGCACTCCTGTCTTACCACTGTGACAAGAAACCACAGCCAACTTCCCTAAGTTCCATTTCATTGTCTTAGAACAGTGATTCTCAACCTTTCTAATGCTGTGACCATTTAACACAGGTCCTCACATTGTGGTGCCCTCAATTTAAAAAGTAATAATGATAGTATTTAATAGTAGTATTTATAAGTGATATAATATATTGATAATATAATATTAATATGATCATTATGATTGGTTTTTCAAGACAGGGTTTCTTTGTTGTCTATCCTAAACTGGCATTGTAGGCCAGGCTGGCCTCAAACTTGTAAAGATCTGCCTGTGTCTGCCTCCTAAGTGCTGGGATTAAAGACATAGGCCACCATGCCCAGCTATAAAAATTATTTTTGTTCCTTCTTTGTAAGAGTAATGTTGCTACTGTTATGAATAATAAAGTAAATTTATATATTTTATGATAGCACTAAGTGATCTTTGTGAAAGGGTCATTTGACCCCAAAGGGGTTATGAACCACAGGTTGAGAACCAGTCTCTTAGAACATTTTCTGTCGTTTAGCAAGAATAAGTACCAGCTATACTTGTATTTTTGGTAGTGAGTGGTCATCTGCAGTTTCCTGACATGTAAGAACATGTTGATAATTTCTTGGTTGCTTCTCAACACTATGGCATCTATCTATGCTTAGCAGCCTCTATGACTGCTTCAAATTCAGAAAAACAACTTTTGCCTTCAAGAAGAATGCCCTGGGCTGGTAGCCGGCAGAAGCCTCTCCTCCTGGCTCAGGCAGTACATTTGGACAGGCAGAAGGACAGGAAGAAGAGGCTCTTCTCACAAAAGCAGTTGATTTCCCTGGAGCCCTTGTCCCTGGCTTCCTCGTCTTCAGCCCTGTTCCTGCTTGTAGAGATGTGGTGCCCCCAATTAGCTGACTGTGGCTACAGTGTGCAGGGGGCAGGCCCATTGCCCCTTCTGCCTCTGCTGTCCCAGAGTTCTGACAGGAAGACTGCTGATTGGTTTTTCTGATTGCTGGCCTCTAAAAATTTGCTAAAATGGCAGGGAATGATGCAGACACCATTATGGGCTTCAATATCCCTCAGCCAATAACACTCCATAGTCAGGAAGAAACAGTGACTTTTCTGGTCTGATTTGTATTTTATCTCCCCTTCTGCCTGATTTTCTGTTCCAGCCATGTTGAAATGAATGCTGTGATCAGCTAGGGCAAGGATGCTCCCAGAAAACATTTGTGACTGTACATCAGACGAGGAGTATGAGAGGTCGCTGTTGAAATGTGGACAAGATGGGAGTAGGGCAGGGCTATTGCTAGGTTTCATACTCAAGGGATAATCAGGCTGAGAAAGAAGTTAGAGAAATGACACCCTTCACAATAGCTACAAACAATCTGAAGTATCTTGGTGTGACTCTAACCAAACAAGTGAAAGATCTATACGACAAGAACTTCAGGTCACTGAAGAAGGAAATTGAAGAAGACCTCAGAAAATGGAAAAATCTTCCATGTTCATGGATTGGCAGGATTAATATAGTTAAAATAGCCATCTTGCCAAAAGCAATATATAGATTCAATGCAATCCCCATCAAAATCCCAACTCAGTTCTTCACAGAGTTAGAAAAAGCAATTCTCAAATTTATCTGGAATAACAAAAAACCCAGGATAGCTAAAACTATTCTCCACAGTAAAAGAACTGGGGGAATTAGTATCCCAGACCTCAAGCAATTCTACCGAGCAATAGTGTTAAAAACTGCATGGTATTGGCACAGGGACAGGCAAGTGGACCAATGGAATAGAATTGAAGACCTAGAAATGAATCCACACACCTATGGTCAATTGATCTTTGACAAAGGAGCTGAAAGCATCCAGTGGAAAAAAGATAGCCTTTTCAACAAATGGTGCTGGTTCAACTGGAGGTCAGCATGCAGGAGAATGTGAATTGATCCATTCTTATCTCCTTGTACTAAGCTCAACTCCAAGTGGATCAAGGACTTCCACATAAAACCAGTCACACTGAAACTAATAGAAAAGAAACTGGGGAAAACCCTTGAGGACATAGGCAGAGGGGGAAAGTTCCTGAACAGAACACCAATAGCTTATGCTCTAAGATCAAGAATTGACAAATGATCTCATAAAATTACAAAATTTCTGTAAGGCAAAGGACACCGTCAAAAGGACAAAACAGCAACCAACAAATTGGGAAAAGATGTTCACCAATTCTACATCTGATAGAGAGCTAATATCCAATATATACAAAGAACTCAAGAACTTAGACCCCAGGGAACCAAATAACCCTACTAAAAATGGGGTACAGACCTAAACAAAGAATTTTCACCTGAAGAAATCAAGATGGCTGAAAAGCACTTTAAGAAATGCTCAACAAATAATGATAGTTTGACTTCTTCCTTTCCAATTTGTATCCCCTTGACCTCCTTATGTTGTCTAATTGCCCGAGCTAGTACCTCAAGTACAATATTGAAAAGATAAGGAGAAAGGGGCAGCCCTGTCTAGCCCCTGATTTTAGTAGGATTGCTTCAAGTTTCTCTCCATTTAGTTTGATGCTGGCTACTGGTTTGCTGTATATTGTTTTTACTATGTTTAGGTATGGGCCTTGAATTCCTGTTCTTTCCAAGACTTTAAGCTTGAAAGGATGCTTTCAATTGAATTTTGTCAAATGCTTTTTCAGTATCCAATAAAATGACCATGTGGTTTTTTTTCTTTGAGTTTGTTTATATAGTGGATTGCATTGATGGATTTTCGTATATTGAACTAACCCTGCATCCCTGGAATAAAGTCTACTTGATCATGGTGGATGATTGTTTTTATGTGTTCTTGGAATTGGTTGGCAAGAATTTTACTGAGTATTTTTGCATTGATGTCCATAAGGGAAATTGGTTTGAAGTTCTCTTTCTTTGTTGGATCTTTCTGTGGTTTTGGCAGGTGATATGATAGTCTACCTAAGTGACCCAAAAAATTCCACTAGAGAACTCCTACAGCTGATAAACAACTTCAGCAAAGTGGCAGATTATAAAATCAACTCAAGCAAATCAGTAGCCTTCCTATACTCAAAGGATAAACAGGCTGAGAAAGAAATTAGGGAGATGACACCCTTCAAAATAGCCACAAACAGTATAAAGTACCTTGGGGTGACTCTTACCAAACATGTGAAAAATCTGTATGACAAGAACTTCAAGACTCTGAAGAAGGAAATAGAAGACGACCTCAAAAATGGAAAAACCTCCCATGCTCATGGATCAGCAGGATTAATATAGTTAAAATGGCCATTTTGCCAAAAGCAATATACAGATTCAACACAATACCCATCAAAATCCCAACTCAATTCTTCATAGAGTTAGAAAGAACAATTCTCAAATTCATCTGGAATAACAAAAAACCCAGGATAGCTAAAACTATTCTCAAAAACAAAAGAAATTCTGGGGGAATCAGTATCCCTGACCTCAAGCAATACTACCGAGCAATAGTGTTAAAAAACTGTATGGTATTGGTACAGGGACAGGCAGGCAGATCAATGGGACAGGATTGAAGATCCAGAAATGAACCCACACACCTATGGCCACTTGATCCTCGATAAAGGGGCTGAAAACATCCAATGGAAAAAAGATAGCCTTTTCAACAAATGGTGCTGGTTCAACTGGACATCAGCATGCAGAAGAATGGGAATTGATCCATACTTGTCTCCTTGTACTAAGCTCAACTCCAAATGGATCAAGGACCTCCACATAAAGCCAGACACTCTTGAGGACATCAGCACAGGGGGAAAGTTCCTGAACAGAACACCAATAGAGTATGCTCTAAGATCAAGAATTGATAAATGGGACCTCATAAAATTACAAAGTTTCTGTAAAGCAAAGGACACCATCAAAAGGACAAATCGGCAACCAACAAATTGGGAAAAGATCTTCACCAACCCTACGTAAGATAGAAGGCTAATATCCAATATATACAAAGAACTCAAGAAGTTAGACCCCAGAAAACCAAATAACCCTATTAAAAATGGGGTACAGAGTTAAACAAAGAATTCTCACCTGAAGAATGGCGGAGAAACATCTTAAAAATGCTCAACTTCATTACTCATCACTGAAATGCAATTCAAAACAACCCTGAGATTTCACCTTACACCAGTCAGAATGGCTAAGATTTAAAACTCAGGAGACAGCAGGTGTTGGCAAGGATGTGGAGAAAGAGGAACACTCCTGCACTGCTGGTGGGTTTGCAAATTGGTACAACCACTCTGGGAATCAGTCTGGCGGTTCCTCAGAAAACTGGGCACCTCACTTCTGAAAGATCCTGTTATACCACTCCTGGGCATATACCCAGAGGATTCCCCAGCATGTAATAAGGATATATGCTCCACTATGTTCATAGCAGCCCTATTTATAATAGCCAGAAGCTGGAAAGAAGCCAGGTATCCCTCAACAGAATAATGGATGCAAAAAATGTGGTATACATACACAATGGAGTACTATTCAGTCATTGGAAACAATGAATTCATGAAATTCTTAGGCAAATGGATGGAGCTGGAGAACATTATACTAAGTGAGGTAACCCAGTCTCAAAAGACCAATCATGGTATGCACTCACTAATAAGTGGATATTAGCCTGGAAATCTGGAATACCCAAAACATAATCCACACGTCAAATGAGGTACAAGAAGAACAGAGGAGTGGCCCCTGGCTCTGGAAAGACTCAGTGTAGCAGTATAAGGCAAAACCAGAACAGGGAAGTGGGAAGGGGTGGGTTGGAGAACAGGGGGAGGGAAGGGGGCTTATGTGACTTTCAGGGAGTGGGGGGCCCCCGAAAAGGGGAAATCATTTGAAATGTAAATAAAAAATTTATGGTATAAAAAAAATAAATGGTCAACATCATTAGCCATGAGGGAAATGCAAATCAAAACAACCCTGAGATTTCATCTCATACCAGTCAGAATGGCTAAGGTTAAAAACTCAGGAGATAGCAGGTGTTAGCGAGGATGTGGAGAAAGAGGAACACTCCTTCACTGCTGGTGGGATTGTAAGATGGTACAACCACTATGGAAGAACCACTCTGATACCTTTCCTGTTTTCTCTTCTATTTCCATACATTCTGAGTAATGGCCACCTCAAAGCAACATGGGAGCGGTCGTGGGTAGCAAGGAAGAGAGGGAGAGAGGGAGACAAAGAGAAGAGAGAAAAGGAAGGGATAGAGGAAGTCCTGAGTGGGAGCCATGAGAGGAGGGATGCTGACCCTTAATGTCATCCTGCATGATGGGAATGGAACTGGAGCTACAAAACAGCCACTGTCTCTGCATACCAGGAAAGTTCTGATCAAACAGGGTAACCTTGATCCCTAAGAGAGTCATTATTACTGCAGCTAAGGACCTTTGGGAATTCAACATAAGCTATTCTAAATGTCTAACATGCTAAGACTGTGAGTATTAACTTCCTTTTTGATCAGTGTGAAATCCTGAGACACAGAGTGATTAAGCATCTTGCTAAAGGCTGCAAGCAGCTCAGAAGTGACAAAGGTAGGATTTGAACCCAGCCTCTCCTCTGCCCAGTCCAGTCTTTTTGTCACTACTCAAAATCTCCTCTGATGGCATTGGATTTCTGTTTGGGGATGATAACTCTGATAGCCAAGGAATGAGAAATAGTAAGGGGTGTAAAGCCACATGCTCAATCAAAGAATGAGTATTGAGTCTTAGATCTGAAGGTCTCTCTAACAGGCTTTAAGAATGATAGGATCAACTGAATATGAAATTTTGAGAATACTGCTATGGCAGTTGCAGGCTCGGATGATGACAAGCAACAATATGGGGACAGGGAAAACAGTATATTAGGGATCATGGAAATAGCCCCAGCTAGAGAAGACAACTCAAAGTTCAACTTCAGAACCCTGCAGAGGAGGTCCCTAGGCACTCATTATTCCTAAACGGGTCCCAATTAAGTGTCAGGCAAAAATTCAAGCCAGCACTTGGACACTGCTATTTTCAAGAAACATCAGGTCTAACTGCTCCACAGACAAACTTCCTAACTATAATTGATGTCTTAAACCTCAGCAGCTGTTTACACAACTTGGCAGAGACCCACAGGAATAGCAGTGGAGGCACGAGTAGTAACTAAGTGATGGCAAGCATTAGGCTAAGCCAGCCTGTGTGTCACCTGTTCCTTCACATCCTGTCGCCCAGCTATTAGATAGCACATCTGTATTCCTGAAATCACAGGTAGGCCAGGTGGGGATGGCTTTGGGGATGGTGATGAATGGACTCTTGTCTGCACCATTGCATGCTCCATCAATGGCTGCTGGATCCTCGGGCCACTTTCATAATTTATAGAGAGATAAATCTTCTGCATCTCCAGAGATCCTCTCTTTTTTCCTCCCACCTCTTTTCCTCTTCTCCTGTTGCTCCCTTTTCACCCTCCCTCCTCTCCCTATTCCACTCTCTCTCACTTTCTCTCATCTAATGGAGTGTGATTCAGAAAATTTAACTCTTAGGTGTCACCCCTGCACAGTTTCTAAACTCAGCTGAGTCCAGGGATGCTGGTTACTAAGGACCAGTCAGTCTTGTTCTTAACTTGGGAGTGGTGATTGTGGATTGAGGGTTGTGAGTGGCTGTGGGTAAGGCTGAGGCAGATGCAGTAGAAAGAGGGTAGGATTCATGTGCTCTGGTCTTTGAGATCTCCTGTGCAAAAAAACGTGTTTGTGTGTGTGTGTGTGTGCTTATATGTGTGTATTATGTGTGTGAGTGTGTATATGTGTGTGATTTTGTATATGTATACAAATGTGTGTGTACTGAGTGTGTGAGTATATGTGTGTATGTGTGTGTGGTTGTGTACATGTGTGTAGGTACTGGGATTTGAATTCTTGTCCTTACAGTTGTGCATCAAGGGCTCTTAAACCATCTCTCCAGCCCTTGAATAGGTACTTCTAGAAGTGACTCAATAAGAGCTACCTCTCTTATAAATCAAATGATGATATCAATGGTTGGCTGGATACTGAAGAACCCTAGCCATTAAGATGAGGTCTGGGCTTGAAGTCAGTTTGAGAAGAATGCATTAGAATATAAGTGTGTATGGTGTGAGTGTGAGTGTACATGTGTGTGTGCGTGTGTGTGTGTGTGTGTGTGTGTGTGTGTGTATCTGTGCCTGTGTCTGTGTCTGTGTCTGTTTCTGTGTCTCTGTGTGATATTGGCATTCATACTAAAGCCTCACACCTTAATCTGGTTTGCTTAGCAAATGCAATATTGGATACAGTGAATTTTCAAAGGCATAGTCCTGGAGAGGTGTGATCAGTAGGTAAGGAGGGTGTTGGGCTTTGTTCTTGCTACAAAAAAATGCTCTGTCAAATCTAGATATCTTCCTGATGGGGAGACCTGCTTTGGAGTCCAGTGGCTGTACTTCTAACTAAAAAGAAAAGTTGAAACACTTTCCCATTCTCATACCCCCTCCCCACTATGTACAAATTGCATTTCCTTCCAATAGAAGGAGAATTAGATGAGCTAGTACAGTTAAAGCACCATGTCAAACATCAAAGTAGCTAATGTAAAATTTCACTTTTTTTATTGTTAGAGATGGAAGTCCAGGCTTTTGTGTTTCAGCAAATCCAACCGGGAAAACCAAGGTTGTGAATGGCAAGCCATTCTGAAGCCTAGCTCTGCTCTGGGGTGTGACATTGGTTCTGGAAGCAAATGCTGTTTGGATGAAACATGACTCTCCAGACCCAACATCCAGCAGAGATGGCTGTTGCTCCTTTCCTATCCATGAGCAGAACCTATTATTATCATATATAACCTACTATCAGCTAGTCCCTGAGATTCCAGGGCTCACGAGATGTCATCCCAAGGCTCTACTACCCACACCATCCTTTCTGCACTGAAGGGATGGTGGAAGGGAAGACAGCAGGAGCTTGTCCATAGCTGCCCAGGGAATTGTGACAATTTAGGGGTCTGTTAAGAAGAGCAAATCAGAAAGCTATGATTGAGAGGATCAATAGACAGGAGCTTTGCCCCCATATCTCTGTCATGGAAACAGCTTGTCCCCAGGAATCCTTCCTTTAGTGGTCCCAGGAAAACAGAGAATGACGTACTGTCAGGAGAGGGAGAGTGGCTGATTTTCTCACTGTCTACCTTGTTTCTGCTCTCTGAAAAATTACAATGAAAACAACCATCTCTGTTGTTTTGTAAGTGCTTCACACAGGAAGCCAAGAAAAAGACACCCTGCTCTTGCTTTTTAAAGCAGAAGTGAAGCAAGGGAAAGCAACCCCAGCTGACAGCAGAGAGTGAGGTGAGGGCTGGGGTCTGAGGAACAGCACAGTCCCAGTGTAATCTACTCTACTGGGCTAATGGGGGATTGGCACTAGTCATCCCAGTCTGGTCCCATGTCAACTCAAGCACCCGTTGAGGCCATATGGTACTCCAGAGTTCAGAGAACACTTGTCACTGAGCTGAAGTTGTTGGGGCAGATGCCAAATAGGGGAGACCTAAATTAATTTGTTTAATCTTTCATGGAACTCAGAGAGTAAACAAGAACTGAAGCGAGGTTAGATGATTTGTTCTCCGAAGTCTGCAGCAGGTCCGTGAAATAGCAGACCAAAACTTGGAACCCCAACTGCTGGCTCCAATGTTCTGGGCTCTTCAGCACCTGACTTTAAATCTTCCTTCAAGGAGGACTTGTGTAGAAGACCTTAGGGATGTGGTTCCAATAGAGCTTTTCCCTTTTCTCTTAGTCAAATCCAGCTCAGATGCCTTCAAGTGGAAAGGGGAAAGGAAGAGGAGGTATGGAGAGAGATGGGAAATCATTGTAAGATAAGGTCAGGGGATTAGATTATAGTTTTGGGTAGGGTGGAAGTAGATACAGAGAATTTTAAATATTAATATCATTGCCTAATAGGTAAAGCACTGAACTTCTAGAAGACAAGAGTTGACACTCTTTATTCTGGTTCGTCACAAAGTAATGTTTCAATGTCTAATATGATAAAAGATGAATAAAAGAATCAATAGATTAATAAAAGAATCAACGAGTGCTCATTTACACTTGTTGTGATGGCTACTATTAAAAAGTAGAAATGATTAAGTGTTGGCACAAATATGGAGAAATTGGAATCTTTGAACACTCTTGGTAGGAATGGAAAATGATACTACAGGAAATATTATGGGTTACTCCTCAAAAAAAGCAAAATCTAGACTTAGCATATGATCTAGCAGTTCAAGTGCAAACAAAAAATTAAAATCAGAGTCTAGAGCCATTGTTTGCACACACACAGTAATAGCAGTATTGCTCACAATAGGTACAAGGTAATGTCACCCAAGGGTCCAGAGATGGATGAAGTCATTAAGCAAAATGAAGTATAAACATACATTGGCATTTGATCCAGCCTTAAACAAAACACTTAGATAAGCTACAATGAGGATGAAATTTGATACATAATGATACCTGGAATAATCATAAAACAACAAATACTATATTATTTCATTATTGGAGGAAAGCAAGGTAGGAACGGAGGGTGTTAGCAGGTCTTGGAGAAAGGGATGGAGAGCTTCCTTAACAGGCTCTGGGTTTCCACTGAATGTACTTATAAATCCTCAAAATAGTGCTCTGTCCTATATATCTTACCACAATAAAGATGAAAGAAATAGAGTTAATATTTAATGAAAGAGCATTATAGGTGCATTCCTTATAGTTTCTTTTGTGTTCAGTCTCTCTGGCTTACTCACACTGGGATATGTAAAAGAATTATCTTTGCGTCTTTGTAGTAATGTTACCTAGGCAAGAAATCAATTGACTGCAAAGTCTCTAGTTTTCAAGGTCTTGTGTGATTTTTAAGGTAAGGGCATTAGTGAAGAAGCATGTTCGGGAATAAGTAAGTACCCTATGGTCCAGTGCTTCTCAACCTTTGGGTCATAACTCCCACAGGAGTAACATATCATATTCTGCACATCAGATATTTACATTGTGATTTATAACAGTAGAAAAATTAAAGTTATGAAGCAGCAACAAAATTTATGGCTTGGGGGTCACCACATCATGAGGAAGAATATGGAAGAGGTGAAGCATTAGGAAGGGTGAGAAGCACTGCTCTAGTAAACTCCTTTCAGAAGAAGGTAGACTAAGTACACACACCCCAAACCAGCAGTGGGAAGCTGGATGAGCTGACTCGTGCTCTGACTGACAATTCCAGTGCAGTTACTGGCGGCATTGTTGTCAATTCCCAGCCTTCAGTCTCTCCATGTGTGAGATGCAGATACAAACCTTTGCCCGGTTACCAATGGGGTTTGTGCAAGTGTAATGGAGAATGAGAACACAGACATACCACACTACAGTGAAGTAGCTCCATGATGCACACAGTGTAGTCTAGTGATGGGGCAGACAGCAAGAAGATGCAGCTTAGTTCAGGACAGGGCTGCACCCTATGCAGGCAATAGTCAGTAGTACCAAGCCTGATGCAGATTCCTCATGATTCCCTTCTCAGTTCTTGCATGGTGCCTCAAGCCAGTGGAGATGGAATTCTTGATGGTTAGGAGGGAACAAGCCATTCAGGCTTCCCCTTTTTGTGTCCCTTTACTACTAAATATGGAGGAGAGAATACTCAATGTACAGGAAGAGATGTTGATTCCTGAGGACACATGTTGCCTTTAAAAAAAAAATCTGGTGGGTTGCGTTAGCCTACAAGGCAGTGGAAGATGTCAGGATGGGTTTTAGAAGGCTGTTGAGAAATAGTGGGTTCCAGGCCCAACAAAGGGTAACGTGTAGAAATCTGTCACAGTGTGGGTTTGTGAACCCTGAGAGAGTAAAGAGGAACCTGAGTCCCTTTGACTCCCTTCTGACCTTGTCTCCAGGCTCTGGTCAGCTACTTCACATGCATGCCCTTGCTGAATGCTGGGAACTTAGATTTAAACTCTGATGTTGTTGCCTTGACATCTGTAATGAGTTTTGAGCAGAGAGCTCTGATTTCCCCTTTGCCTTCAGTTCTTCAAAGTACACATCCAGTCTATAGACAGGAGAACACAGGTCCGTGAGCATGCCTGCCAGCATATGCTACTCTTGCCAAGAAGGAGATATGGAGAAATAACATAGTTGAGGATGAGAACAGGTTGTGAGGAGAAAAAAGAATAAATTTGAGGAAACAGGCTCAAGCAAATGATGCTTCATCCACAGGGCTTCTCAAAACCATCCTATTTTCAGAATTCTAGCTTGTCCTCCATCAGCCCTTCTTGAGTAACGACCCTTATCTCTCTCCCCACCCCCATTCTTCTTTTTCTTTTTTCATTTCTTTAATTGGATATTGTCTTTATTTACATGTCAAATGTCCTCTTTCACAGTTTCCCCTCTTAAACCCCCATCCCATCTCTGAGGGTGCTCCCCAACTCGTCCCCATTCTTTAACTGATTTCAAAAGTGTCCTTCAGTGCTGTTGCCACCTGTGAAAGTCATGTACTTGATGCTCACAGTAGGACTTTGGCTGAGTTAGACACCTGATACTCCAAAACTAGACGTACAAAGGGGACACGTTTTTATGTTATATATTCATTTTAGTACTTTAAATATTTCATACATGTATACAATGTATCTTGATCATATTGAACTCTCACTCCCCACCTTAAATGTTCTCCTAAGATCCTCTTATCCCATCTCTCTTCAAATTTCTTATTTTCCAATCATTTACTTATTTATTTTTAACCTACTAAGTCAAGTTAGTGTATCCCATATGCATATAGGTATAGAGTGATCTACTGGGGCAAGTGGACCAACATCAGTGCCCCAGTTAGGCTAGGGTCTTGGGAGTCCCTCTGTCCCCCATGCTGGAATTTTTATTTGGCTCAACCTTGTGTGTAGATAACCACAGTTGCTAAGGGTTCACATGTGTATCAGCCAAGTCACATCCAGAGGGCAGCAGTTCACAAGTCTACCCCCATCCTCTGGCTCTTGTATTCTTTCTACTTCTGGGATGTTCGCTGAGCCTCGGGGAGAGATTGATATAGATATCTCATCTACAGCTGAGTACTTAAGAGTCACTTACTCTCATCACTTTGAAGACTAATGAGTCTTTTTATATTAATCACTATGCACTGTGACAGAAAGCATCCATGGCAAAGTTTGGATGTGTAAGCTTATGTATATGAATATATACATACATATTTATAAGGAAATTCGCCAATATGACTATTTAGTAAAACATCACCAGGATAGCCTGTAGGTCCCACGACTTTACCATCTACAGATTTTGATCATGTTTACAGTACTAAGCATGAATCCCCTCCCATGGAACAGGTCTCCAATCTAGTCAAGAGGGCAGTTTGCTACTGCTGTAAACAGTCTTGCCACTACTGCTCAAGGGACACCATTGTCTCACGGGTTGATATGACAGCATGCAGGGTCCAGCACTGGATAAGACCACTGATGTCTCTTCTCACCGGCAGCCTGCCTAGAACGTCCATGTACTCTAAAAGTTAGCTATCAGGGAAAGTGCTTCTTGGTCAGATTGATTTCTCTGTGATATATAGACAAATAACATGTATTACCATGATTAGGGTCTTACATTCCAGTTATAATGGTCAAGCAATAGCAATGGTAGTAGCCTGTGTTGTTCTAGATACCTTTGAGACTCTCCCTGACCAATAACTTATCTGGAGGTCATCCATGCTTGGCCCTGAGATTTTCATTTACTAATCTATGTCCTCTGGGAGCAGCATTATTCACTAGTATGGAATACTTCTACTTTTTAAAAACTCTTTTTAAAAATATCCATTTTTCATTAACTTACAGTCTTCAACAAGTATCATACTGCAATGCAGCTTGTCAACTACTGTCAACTACACAACCCTAGAAGACTGGAGAAAGCATCAAATCCAGAACCCAAAGCCATCTCACGTTCTCCATACTTACCATAATCCATGTGTCTTTACTTCTTTACTGATTACTCATAAAGGAAAATATAAGATAAAAGAAAACATGACAGGGGAAGGCTAGGTTGTTGTGGAATGGTAAGCCCTGTGGGACTCTGTTAGCAACAGGCTTGAGGCAACTCTGCAAATGTCACACACCGTCAGTCAGTCTGGACCTGCAGAGAGTGAAATCTCACAAGCAAAGTAGGCATGCCAAGCTCCACTTTCTCACTAATGTTTCTATTTTTGGAGCTTTCAGAACATGTCTGAGCCTAAGTCCCAGTCCCTCATAACTTTATTTTGCCCTAGGAATGTCATCAGATCCTAAGACAAGAGAAAAGTATGTGGTTCTCTAAACATTGGGGAACACTTTCCTAACTCAATTGCAGGAGGCATTCTGTTCTCTGTGCATTAAAAGTAGTCAAATTATTGCAAATGCCTAGTCAATTCCAAATGTCACCAGATACCAGTAAACAACACAAAGCCAGCTACATTCCAGACTGGATCATTTAAAACATAATTATAATAAATGATTTAAAGGAGTCCTTTTAATTACTGCTACATATCAAAGCCTCAGGAAGGCATTCCAGAAGAAGTGTTTTCTATTGTAACTGCATAAATTTAAATGTCATTAATTTCATATCTGTCATTCACTTTTCTTCTACTACATTGATCTCTGTATCAGGGAACTCACTAGCTCCCATTCCACTGGGGGATTTCATGGTTTTTGACTTACAAAGACTTTTGTTTTCCATCATTTGCTTCCAAATGCCATTTTTATTCTTAGGTTTTAGGGGAGTGTGTGGAAACTAAACTGAAGGATCAAACATGAGACTAAGAGAAAGAACTGCCAAAGCAGCTGCCCCAATAATTAAAAGTAGTCAAGGTTTTATTCCTGGCTCTGCCAGTTATTTACTGTCTTACTTTGGACAAGACACAGCACCTACACTGGCCTCAGTTTATTCTTCTATAAAGTGGGGGTGGAGAATAAGCCCCAATTTTGTCTATTTTGCTGAAATTTTGGAAGGTCAAACGCAAAGTGAAAAATGATTTTATAAATCATTCTTTGAGACCGTGAGCCAGTTGGTAATTATCCAGCATGTGATGACTATATGCTAATTAATATTCTAGCAGCTAGGATGAGAAACCAAATAAGATAAAATGCCCCTGGGTAAGAAGCTCATTGTTTAGGGGAAGGGATAAGATAAAGGAGCAAGCACGGGCCTTTGGAGTCCACGTGCTCTCTCATTTATTTTCTGTCCACCTGTCTCATTTTCAGCCTGAAAACTCATGGATTGTTCAATCCCCCAAAATCTATTCAACCTTGTCTCTGGAACCTAGATTCATACCCATGCTTGCATTTAAGGTTCATTTTCTGGTCAGTTGTTTAGAAAGTTAAATATTCAGAGACACAATCATAATTTTTCCTCCTGTCAGAAAAAAAAATGTGGCTTCTTAACTGGTATTTCCAGTCTACCTTAAAGGCACTGTCTCTGCTCAGAATTAATGCACTTCTAGAGGAATGAAATCAACAGCATGGAGAGAAGTGATGGCCTTTTTGATTCTCAAATAAACATTTCTCAGAGGGACCTTCCAAGTCCTCCAGGGAATCTCACAGTGATACATTCAAATGCCACCCATCTGTACAAATATCAATATCTAAGTTTTTTAAAAAGACCTACATTTTTCAAAGGAGGCCATCAGAAAAGTACATTAGACTCTCTCGCATCGATTGCTTTATGCTGCCTCATAAAAATGGTTCCTGAGTTACCTTGGAAGACGGAGGGGAAAGGAGCCACATAACCCGAGACATTTCTCAACCCTGGAGTCATTTTCCTTTTCTTCTCCATGAGTAAAGTGAAGATTGGTTTAGGGGAGCCAGAGAACAAGTGAGGACATATGGAGAGGCTGAGCTCAGGAAATTAAACTCCCACTGGGACTGAAGGCACAGACAAAAGAATGATGTCCCTCCAAGGTTGTTTTCACTTCCTCAGTGTCTGAATTATAAGGTCAGGCAAGGGGCATCTGACAGTCAGAGACTTCAACCCCTGAGAGGGAAGTGGACAGGATGAGAAAACAAAATTTCTTGACAGAATCTAGGATCAGGTACTTTATCAACATAGGCATATTATTTTCTATCCTCCATGATTAATTTTGTGCACTGTAAAGAGGGAGTAATACCATACACATTAAGATGAAATAACAAGCTAGGTACATGGCCTATAAATTCCAACATTTGGGAGGCCGAGGAAGGTGGCTTGTGAGTTTGAGTTAGCCTAGGCTACCTAGTAATAACCTTGTCATGATTATGACTTAAGGAAGCAATTGTCAGGCAGTGGTAGGGAACTTAGCATGTGAAAAGCCCTAGGTTTGATTCCTACCTCTCTAACCTACATCAGTAAAAAGGAAAATAAATGAAAGAAAGAACTTGGTGGAACTCTATATTTTATCTTATTGTTATTTGTAAGAAGGTGCCTGACTCATGAGAGGTGAGGTAACTTATGTTTTAAGCAGTTAGTCGACACACTTGTCTTTCTTCTCCCTGTCTCTCCTTATTACCCTTCCATTTCCTTTCCTCCATCTCCTTTCTCTCTCTAAAAATATTCATATGAAGTGCATAGCTTATATAAATTGCACTCCTATAGGCATGAGTATCAATCTAGAGAGAAGCATGAAACAGGAAGCTTATTTAAGCTGAAGGTAATTTAAGGTAGCGGCAGATTTTGTAGATATAGTCAGAGCTAAGGATAATGGAGAAGGTTATGTGAAGCACTCCAGGGACAGCTCTAGGGAAGATAGTCTTTGCTAACTCTAATCCTTGAAGGGTGGGCAAAGGGAGGGAGCAGCTGCTGTGACTAGAAGACTGTTCTGACTATAGTCACAAAGCAAAGTTTCTCCTCAAGAACTGAGGTTTTAAGTGGGAAGCACAAGGCTCTGGCAGGGAGGGAGCCAAGAGACCCTTCCTTGCCCTTAGTAGCGCTTTTCCATCTGGTATTTTCTTGGTGCCCCCAACTGGCCAAATGAACAGTAGCTGGCTCTTGATGGAGGCTACAAGCCTGTTGGCCACGATTCCTGAGGGCAGATCTATATAGGCAATTTTCCACCAGAATGCACTAGCTATTTACAATAAAGAGTTTAGAGACACTTGGCTGAGTTGGAGTTCTTGTTCTACTACTATGGTACTTTGGAAGACTTAACTTTTCTATGCCACAGTTTCCTCATCCACTGAACAGTCATAGTACAAGCATCTATCCATGGACTATGGAGAAGATTGAGATAAATATGCATAAGGCACTTAGAGCAGTGTCTGGCACACACCAAGGGATGTGTTTAGAATTAACTCATATTCTTGTACTTGAGATACAAGGATGGACTATGAAGATGAGGGAGCAACATGCTTTCTGGAACATCTTTAACACAGCTTCTTTTGACTTCCCTCCCTGATGCCTCTCTGACATTACTATGACACCACGTGAGAGGGAGAGGTGATGGGAAAAGTAGCAGGTTTGGGAGAGTGTTTTTTCCTCCCTGACAACACTCCTGTTATCATTCTTGTTTCCTCGACGTCAGAACCAATGTCCTAAGTTTTCCATCAGTTTTGAGCACCTCTGCGTTGACTTCTGATGACTTGGAATGGAGTGCATGAAGGGTTCCTATGAAGAACTGGCTTTGGTATGCTGCATATTCTTGGTGATGGATGGATTGTGTTTTCCCTAATCACACCACCTCCTAGCCTTGGGGACAGACATGCTAATGAATACCTGCAGTGATGTAGAATGTGGCTCAGTGAGGAGGGTTAGAAGACCTGTCTTCACAGCCCTCCTTTACTCTCTTTGATCTATGCAGTAGTTCCTTTAACTGTGGGCCTTTTGGACACAGAGAACACAGAGAGAACAGAAGCCCTGTGTTCTGCGTGTACCTCTTTGTGATTTATTCTTCAGAACCCTCTAGTCCTTGTGCTGCAGGTTCCTTTGCATGCAGGAGGAAATAAAATCCTCAGAACCAGTGACAATAGTAAACTGAGCAGAGCACAAAGAGTTTAGAAACCTGGATCACCAGTCCCTGTATTTACTACCACTGTGACATGGATGGGACAAGTCATGCTGCTGGCCCTCAGTGTCCCATCATCAAATTTTCTAATTGGATTAGAGGTAGACAGGTAGATATGAAAGTTGCTTACATGTTGTGAGATATATTTGAGCAATGAAGCCTTATCATCATGTTCTGATCTCAAATTGAATGAAACATGTTGGGAGCTGTTGCTTCCACACATGTACACACACACACACACACACACACACACACACACAACACACACACACACAGACACAGACACAGACACACACACACACACACACACACACACACACATGCTTGTGCACACACTTAGCTAATAACCAGTCAACTGACCGTGTATTCTCAGCATAGTCCCATCCTTCAAAGGTCAGTGTCAGGAAACCAGTCTCTGCCCCTTTTGTTTACAATATAACAACACTGAGCATATTTCTCTCATTATTTATACTTACAACTCTTCACAGTTGTTCAAGTTCAAAAATTGAATAGGCCGCCAAACAGCTTGTTGAATTATTTATTTTAATGGGCTTATTTTTGTATTGGATAATTTTTTCCATGCACCCCCACTCTATCAATAATGGAAAGAGGCAATTATTGATTTTTCTAAAGCCATTAGGTTCAATGAATTGTTCAATTAGTTTTATGATCTCAAATAGAGAAAGATGCAAGATCACCACACTTGTCAGTTAGAAACAACTTTCGGGAAAGAAGGCAATGGTCTGAGTTATAAGATGCCGCCCTGGTGAGTGTGATGGGCTACTCAGCAGGTCTCACCATGCAGTCCTCTGAGTGTTATAATTCAGGAACTGTTTGTAATGGCTATGGGTGACACTGCTTACTCATGGACACTATCAAGGTGTTATATATCCAAGCAGAAAGCAATTACACACTGACTTCGAAGGATAGATATTAGATGATGTCATGATGTCTCCGAGAACTCCTTATTGTCTACAGTATCAAGTTCAAAGATTCAGGCAGATGGGTCAAATCACACCTGTGTGCCTGACCTCAGTCCTGTGGTTACAGGCCCGGCAGGTCAGTGTGCATTGCTTCTCTCTGCAACTGTACTTTCATATGGAGGGGAGACAGGGAAGTATAATTGCTAGTGTCTCCTGTCTCATATCCATGATCCCAAAGTCCTAGCATTTACACAATAGCTTTGCAGAGACAATCTCTTCCACTGAAAGACACACCAGTCCCCTCCTCAGTATCTAGTCCAATTTCTATAGCACAATTTCTGAAGTCATAGAAAGCTAAAACAATATATGCTCATTCGTGTGCCACACAAAAATGTCCCTATATCTACTGGTAATTCCTGCATCAGTCTTTCTTATGTATTAGTTAGTAAATAGGACTTAAGGCGTGGAAAATGACAGGCTTGATTTATATCGTGGTCATGTACTACTAGCCATGTGTTTTGGGTCAAGGTTAAAATAAAGTTGTAGGCCCAAGTTTACACATTTATAAAACCAACTTAGAAAAATGGATGCATCAGAGTGTTTCTGGGAAATTTAAATAAGATAGTGAATGTGAGGTGCCCAACACTCACGTGGAAATGTTACATTGTCAGGATTAGTTAACACATTTATGGAGGGGAATTACAATAGTGATTAGGAATGAAAGTTTAAGATCTAAATTACTGGGATTAAAAATCCCAGCTACTGAGTAATCTTGGGGATGTCTCTGTTGTCCCAGTGAACTCAAAGAGCCCTTAGGAAGTTAAATTGACCCAGAAAAGGCAGAACTCAGAGTCGTGCTAACACACGGGAAGCACACCACAGAGTTGACAACTGTGTTTATAGACACTGTCACAGACAGCAGGCTTTGCACTTGTACATAAGAAAGCTGCCTGAGAAGCTAATATTTGTACCTCTTCAAGAACATTTTATATTTAAGCATATCATTGTACTACATATGCTATGGGAACTGAATAGAGGAGTGAATGCTTAATCATAGACTGGGTAGCAAAGTTCTGGAAAAGGGCTTCCTGGAGGAGGTGGCACTTACACTTGGCTTTAAAGATTAAAACAGGTACATAATAAAAATTTCAAAACACTGAGTAACCGAATGGAAGAGAAGCCAGAAGACTAAAAAAATGTCTTATGCTGAAGAATCAGTAGAATTGATACTATGAAATTGCCTTAATTTCTAAAGGCAATCTACAAATGTAATGACATCACCATCAAGAGTCCCCCCAAATTCCTTAAATGCAAATGGAAGAACAAACAGGCCCTAAACAATCAAAGGAATACTAAGCAGAAAGAGAAATGCTAGAAGTATAACAATACCTGATCTCAAACTATCTTAAGAGTGACAGCAACAAAATGGCATGGCACTGTGCATAGAAAGACATGTCGATAAGTGAAATGGAACAGATGGCCAAAGAACACATTCTCAGAGCTTCCACAAGCTGATTTTCCAATAAAGGTGTCAAAAACACAGGTCAGAGAAATTATTCACTTTAGCAAATGTTGCTAAGAAAGCTAAACCACATGTAGAAGAACAAAAGCAAACCTACATCTCTCACCTTGTCTGAAAAATCTATGGAAGTGCATCAAACTCTGTGATTAAAAAAAACCCCTGAAAGTCTGAAAGTATTAAGAAAAAACTCAGGAGAAATACTTAAAGACAGAGGACATTCTCAAAAGGACTCCACTAGCCCAGAACAGGGCAGCAAGAATGGCAAGTGGCATTGCATGAAATGAAAATGCTTTATGACAAAGCAGCAGGGAGCAGAGGGAGGAGATGCTTGCCAAGTGGGAGAAGACCCTCCTCTTCATCTGGCAAGGGAGAAATATCAAAAACCTATTGAGGACTCCAAAAATTACCCCAAACCATCCTATCAATAGATGGGAAAATCAACTCAACAGATAGTTCTCAACTGAAGAAATACAAAGTTCACCAACCTTAGCCATCAGGTAAACAGAAATGAAAACTACATTCCCCTTTGCTCCAGCCAAAATGTCTGTCATAAAGAAAGCAAATGACAGCAGACACTGTTGAGGATGTGGGGAGATGGGAATCCTTATACTTAGCTGGTAGGAATGCGAACAACTTCAGACACTATGAAAATTGACATGGAGGTTTCCCTAAATCCTAAAATAGAACTCTCATATGGCCCACATATGCCTCACCTGGGAACACACCCAAAAACTCTTAAGTCAACAGACTGCGGAGATAGTTGTATGTCCCTATTTATTGTAGTACTATTCACACTAACAAAGAAATGAAACCAGCCTAGATGCCAATCAGAAAGCAAATGAATAAAGAAACTGTGGCATATGTGTGTAATGGAGTTTGATTCACCCATAAAGATGAGTGAAATTATGTCATTTGCAGGAAAATGGATGGAGCTAGAGATCATCAATCATATCATGCAAAATAACCCAGACTCAGAAAGACAAATATTACATATTTTCTTTCATACCCAGAATCTAGGATAATATATATGTACGTATGAATGTGTGTATGTGTGTGTGTGTATGTGTGTGTTACATACATATATATGCATACATATCATTATATCACATATATATGATGTAAAAAGATGAACCAATGGAGGAATAAATTGGTCAAGAGGGAGAAACAGGAGAGAATGACAATATTTTTTATTTTCTCTCATATGTGGGTATAATATACATGACACAAAAGCAGAAAGGAGAAGAAGGAATAAGGTGCCACTGGGTGTAAGAAGACAGCAGAGTGATTCTGAACATGTATAGGGTATGATGCTGACCAGAACATGCATTGATAGCATTAAGACCTCTGCCATACTACTGCTGCCCCCTAAGCTTCCAACTGCTCAGGCTGTGAATGAATAAGTTCATAGATAATCAACGTGCTGACAATAAGTGGCTGTTGTGTGCTCAGCCCTAGCTCAAAGAACATTGTAGAAGAGAGGGCTGAAAAAAATGTAAGAGCTGGATGCTGAGGAGAAGGCTGGAAATGCTATTTCAAGACATGACACAGCCATTGCAAATACAACTTTAGCAGCCTCCTCTGGGCCTGAACAAGGCTGGGCCTGTGCACAACCAATCATGCATAGAAGGGGTTCATGGAGCCTTTCTCCACCCTCAGGGGCTATAGAGTAGTGATAACTTCTGGGGGAGGGGCAGCCATTGTTCCCAGTTGTATACCTAACAATGGATCCACTAGGCTCCAGTAAGTATTTCCAACCCTTAAGTAGTCACACAGAATTCCTGGGTAAAGTCAGACAAAAGACATGAATATGAAAAAGAGACTTGTAGGGAGGAGGGAAAAAGGATAGGACAGAAGACTTTTGGGAATGAGAGTTAACAGAATGTATTATACACCTGTATTAAGTTGCCAAAGAACAAATTTAACCAAGAAGAAGAGCCTCGATATTTTGTATACTTACTAAGTTAAACAAACAAATGAAAACTAAATTAAAAACAAAACATCAAGGTGAAATAGGAAAGGAATGAACCAAGATCAATTTGTTCTCACCCCCTTTAGAAAGGCTACTCTGAGAGTACTAGCAAGTTAGACCCCTCCCTCTCACTGGTCAGCAGCAGAGATGTGCCCTGGACATTAACTTTTTATTTTTAATCTTATATTTTTAAAAGTATTTTTATTTTTTATTTTATGTGTATGTGTGTATTCCTGAGTATATGTCTGTGTATTCCATGTGTGGAGAAGCCAGGGAGTTCAGAAGAGGGTGTCAAATCCCCTCAAGCTGGAGTTATTGACAGTTGGGAGCCACCATGTGCATGCTGGAAATCAAACCAAGGTCCTCTGCAAGAGCAGCAAGTGCTCACAACAGCTGGACCATCTCTCTTGAGCCTTAACATCAGCTTTTGTATGCAGACAGACCAGATTGTAGTGCTAGAGCTTAATTAATGCCTGTGGAAGGTAAGAAATCACTTTTCTTCTAGATTTGTCTCCTTATTTAGGAAAGGAACAGGGCTTCTATGCCTTGCTTCCATCTCATTCTGCAGGGATATCCTAATGACTAACATTAGAAACCATGAAGCCTACAAGTATCAACTACTTCCCACAGGCTGTATACAGTGTACATGTTTCATTTGAGGCTCACCACAATCCCGATGTACATCCTCTTTGATAATTAAAGACACTGAGGCTCAGGAAACTTAATTCATCTCAAAAAATTAATCACTGACTTAAAATATGCAAATACAACCACTACCCATACTTCCTCTCAGAATATATAAATGTAAATTGCATCCCATGAGGAAGGGACATCAGTGTTCCAGGTGGGTGTATTTCCTATATAAGGCAAAGCTGTGTTTGACAGGATGGAGACTTGTAGTCTCCCTAGGGTAGGCTTGGGCAAACTCACACAGCATACATACAGTCTACAACAGCCCTTCTCAACCTGTGGGGCATGATCCCTTAGGGAGTTGAATCATCTTTTCACAGGGGTAGCTTAACACCATAGGAAAATGCAGACATTTATATTATGATTCATAATAATAGCAAGATTACATTTATGGAGTAGCAACAAAAATAATGTTGTGGTTGGGGGGGAGGGTCACCACAACACGAGGAACTGTATCAAAGTATCTCAGCATTAGGAAGGTTGAAAACTAAGTCTACAGTCACATGAGCTAATATCAGTAGGACAGGTCTGTGAAGAATGCAGTGGTAGTATTCAATTTTGCTTATTCCGAGCTTGATAAGACTCATTAAAACTGAAGAGACCCAGGATTTCAACTGAACTCCTTGGTAATTGCAGAATTCTAAAGTGAATAAGTATAATCTGTGATTAGCCACAGTGACTACAGAACTCTCCCGACTCCAGTAAATCCAAGTGTGATGTGGCATTCAAGTCATCCATCTGGGTTCCATAGGAGTGCCACAAGTGTCAATCCCCTCAGGTAAGTTAGAGCAGAAAGAAGGTAGAGTACCAGGGTATTTCAGAATAATAAAAATGTAAAAGTTGGTAGGTTACCTATTTTTAAAACAAGGCTAACAATGAATCTAGGGTAAAACATTTTCTCTCTAAATGAGGGATGAGAAGGAGAGAAGAACCAGGAAGTAACCCTGATGCTGGCTAACCTTGGGACATGATGGAAAGAGATCATCAGTTCCAATTGAGCCCCAGGCCATTCTCATCAGGAGGATGATATGACAATGGGTATAAGAAGTATTCTTAGCGGATGCCTGCTAGATCAATAGAACTGCCCTGAGGCCAGGAACCTGATTGTTGGTAAAATGTAAATAGGAGCCTGGATACTTGAAAATTTTCTTAGGTTCTCCCAAACCTATCACAACTGTAGCATAGAAAAAACAGTGATTACCAACGTGACCCAATACACACTCAAAACAATGGGACCTCTGGGATTTGAATAGAAATAAGCAATCCAGAGAAGGGAGAGCCAAGAATGCTTCCATGAGAAATGACATGAAGGCTGACATGAAGAAGGAATGCCAGGGTTGAGACAAGGGTGGGTGCGGAGAGGCTATCATGCCTAAGAATAATATCTAAATCACAGAGAACCAAGACTGTGAAGACATAGATGTAAGAAGGCCATGAGTGTCCCAAAAGATAGACCTGGTGAGGGCTGAGCATCAGTGCTCAAGTGGGCAATCCCTGTGCCTTTGTCCCATGTACCGTTTCACCCATACAGTACAATACATTTGGTATGTGCATATGTTATTGATGACACATGAACAAGTCACTCCACGTGCCACTGTATGTATAAGCATATGCATACATTGATGTACACCAGTTATCAGTGACACAGGACCAAGATATTCCATATGCTACTGTACCATGGTGATGTATGTGTACTTGGTGCATACACTAATTATTTATGACACAGGAGTCACTCCCTATTGTACACAGATTTATTTGAATGCTGTCTGAAGGTAGAAGGCCCATTTGAAGTTTATTCCTCCTTAATATTATACCCTTGGAATTAAGGTACCTTGATGGAGGTCATCTTGGGAACTCCTTGGGAACACATGGAGATAGAGCTGCATTAGAACCTGCAGGTCTCTGAGAATCCATAAGTGAGTCACCAACAGGTAAAACCTCTAGGATCCCATGAAAGGCTGCTGTCAGATCGTGGAGCCAAGGATAACTGGCGGATAGCCTTGTCAGGATTTATGTCCACTCTTCCAGCTTAAGCTCTAGCTCTAATTCACAAAACCCACATACCACAGTGTTGTCTAGCACTCCTTGTCTGCTGGGCAGGTTGATGATTTTAGAAAATTTTTTTTGCATCTCATATGGCTACTTTGAGGACCAAGAGAAAGAGTCAGGGAATACTTAATGATCTTGCCAAGGCACTCTCTAGACACCTTCTCTTCCTTTAGTTCCTTACATGTGGAGAAGTTAACTGGCACCACTGAGATGTATGATTTCAGGATCAGTAAATTAAAGGACACTGTGACCTTAGGTATAAGGATTCCACTGCCTTTTGTGCACCAGCATCTCGCTTCCTGTGCTCTCCCCATGAGGCATAGTGTCCTCTGAATGGAGAAGAGACAATTAGGAGCTCATATGCCCCCTCCCAACTCCAGTGGTGATTCGTCACTGGCAGGTGCACAGCGTGCTCTAAGGGACTCTCCACTTAAATGCGCACACTCTCCGCACAGAGCAAATCACAGCCAATGTCATGGTTCCTGCACAGTGGGAAGGACAGCTGAACAGGAGGCAGACCCGCCATTCAAAGACTATTAGTTCCACCTACAATTTTCTTTCTCAGTTTCAAGGACAAAAAGTAGAAGTTAGAAAGTCACTTTTTACAAAATGCTGGGTTTTCCTAAGGGGCACTGATGTCACTGAAACTCCCCAAAGTCACTCACAAGTTGACTGTGACTTTGGGAAAATTCTTAATTTCAATACATTCATTTGTAGATGGGAGACAGTCGAGTGCACAGTTCCAAGTTTAGGGGGAAATGTATTGGATTACAGGACTCAGGATAGATTCAATAGTGAAGGAACACAGAGTACAAAGGAGGGTCAGCGCTGTGCTTCCAAGGAAGTTGCTTTTTCATGTCTGCCGGTCACCTGGCATGTGTCTGCCAGTTAAACTGTAGCACTGGATGAATCTGGAATTAAGTAATTTTGAATTACACAAAGGTGGGAGTTTTTGTTTAATATTTTATATTTGGTAGTTAGCCCAAAATTCAATTACTATTTCCTAATGGCATTTTTAAAGTCTATAATCAGAAATCACAAACAAGTGTCCCTGGGCTGGCCCATCAATAGGTGATCAGTTTTAGCATTTATTTTAGACCCAGTTGCCTTTAAAAATGTTTTAAATGTAGCAAACGTATCAGGAGAAGAAAAAGTTCTTGGTGGTCTTTGTCATCAGTTATATTTCTTCGATAGTCTTCGGTGGTCATTATTCTCATGAACTAATACTTCATCTTCAGACCATTTTAAAAACAGTTTATGTATGAATGAATCTGCTGTCTTATCTTTGTATGTGATTTAAATAAAAAAAAGACATGAGGAGATAAAAAGTTGTGTCTGTGGTTCAGAGCACTTGCTGTTCTTCCAGGTGACTTAACCTCAAGCTCCAAGGGACCCAATGCCTTCTTCCACCTTCCATAAGCACCCTCACATATGTATACAAACACCCCCATATACACAAAAATACAAAAATTAAAATTTATAGATTTTCTCTAGAATATACTGCATGTTATTATGCATAGTTTTACTTAAACTATTTTAGATCTCACTTGAAGTTACTGTTTTTTTCTTAAGATTTATTGATTTATTTTATGCATATGAGTACATTGTAGTTGTCTTCAGACACACCAGAAGAGGGCATCAGATCCCATTACAGATGGTTGTGAGCCACCATGTGGGTGCTGAGAATTGAACTCAGGACCTCTGGAGGAGCAGTCAGTGCTCTTAACCACTGATCCATCTCTCCAGTCCCAAATATACTGTTTTTTATTTTCACTCTCTCAGTATATGAATACCTCCATCTTTTCCCCCAAACTGATGGACATTTAGGTGGCTTAATTTTTATTATAAATAGGACTTTAATACATTTTTAATCCATGTCTTTTTGTGTACACATAAAATTTTCTAGAGTTTGTTCATATTAGTATTATGTATATATGTATATATACATGCATTATAGTTTGGAAATGTTTCTTAAAGGTCTGTGTGTTAAATACTGCGCTCTCAATCTGTAAGAGGTAGGGGAATCTTTAGGAAATGCATCTATGGAGGGAACACAGGTTCCTCCATAGGGACTGTGCTTCTTTCTACTTCCTAGCCACTGCAAGATGAAAAGATAGCCATTGTCCAAGTGCTCTGGGTAGTTTTGTTAACTTGACACAACCTACACATATCTAGGCAGAAGGAACCTCAATTGAGAAAATACCTCCATCAGATTGCCTGTAGGCAGATCTGTGGTGCATTTTCTTGATTAATGGTTCATGTGGGAAAACCCAGGACACTGTGAGTAATGTCCCCCACTTCCATGAGGAAATGTTCTTAAATTATATAAGAAAGCAGGCTGAGCAAGCCATGCGGAACAAACCATTGAGCAGTGTTCCCATGTGGACTCTGCTTTAGTTCTTTCCTCTGGTTTCCTGTCCTGAGTTCCTGCCCTGCTTCCCTCAATGAAAGACTGTAAAGTGTAAGCTGACACCTTTTCCTTCCTGAGGTTGTTTTTGATTATACGTAGTGTTTTATCATAGCAATAGAAAGTAAAATGGGTATGTTACCAATGTGTATTCCGGCATTGTTTTCTGCATATAATTCCTCTTTATTATTTTACTACCAATACTTGATATCTTGTTGTATCTTTAAATATTTGCCAGTTTGATGTTGAGAAAGGCTAAGAATGTGTAAACTATCTGAGACTCCATTTTCATGCATCTCTTTTACATTTAAAAAGCCATTTGCCCATGTCTTTTTCTAAGTTAAGGATTTCGAATTTGTTATTCTATGTATACATATGTATCCCTTGTTAAATGGGATATATATCAGCACCTCTAGGTTTAAATAATTGCATAATCAGCATACTTTATAACACATTAATTTGTTGTAGTTTTGGTTATATATTCACAATAAAATAGAAATTGGTAAAATTTGCCAATCTTATTCTTTCTTTTTCCTTTTGTAATATTAGTAAATTATATGGTGTCCTTCTATGGCTTCATTAAGGGCATTTATATATTACCTTAGAGTTTAATAATTTCTAGATTTGTAGATATTTGGGTCCTCAAATGCTCTATGTGTATATATCATTCCTTTATTCCTAATTTCTTCACTCACATGTGCTTGGCGTTCTCCCTTCAGTAGAGAAGAGGTATCTTCTCTTTAATGTCCCCCTTCCTATCTTTTCCATAATGTTGTGTCAAGTTCACTATCCTACCAGAATAGTCTTTAGGATAAAGCTGGTAAAACCCCATACATTTATCTTCAGTTACTGACATAGTGTTTGCAATAGACTAAGACAATTGGAAGGAAAGAGAGAGATGTATTAGCAGTCTTGAGCCACAGCTATGAGCACAGGATCATCTACCCATAAGAACACTGTGTTCTGAGCCAGAAAATGGCACTAAAACAGCCTTCACGGTCAAATAGACAGTGGAAAGTGAAGAACCTGGTCCAGGGCACCCTAAATGTTTACTTAAAAGACATGAAGAACTTGTCAGGAAAGCCTGGACACAATGTATACAGATTATATTGACAGGCTCCATGAAAAGTGGATTCACTCCCAAAGTGCTGGGAAAGGAGATTGGTTACGTTGGCAGAGGAGAGACAAACAACAGTCTGCTTTTCCCTGTGAGCTAAAAGAAAAGGAGGCAAGGCATGTGCAAAGGTGATGGAGCATGTCAGAAAGTAGCAGACTGGGAGACAAGATGAAATACGGAAATATTGAACACTAGGTGTGTAAGGAAACAGACTAGAACCTCGAGCACTGAACAAAGCGATAGGGAGGGCACAGGGTCGCCCTGTCCCCACTCTGGGTCTATAAACTAAAGACAAAAGAGAAAAGTAGAACTGTCAGAAGTGAAAACAGCCCAAAGAAAGCTTTCAGCTGTAGAGTCACAGGTTATATGGAACAGATACTGGAGATTCACTGACTGCAGCATCCCTAACTGTTAAACTGAGGAAAGGGAGAACAGACTTCAAGAGAAACTGCAGCTCAAGCCACCTTGTCAGGAAGAATAGAAAACTCAGCAGAACCACATTTCTAAACATCCAAACACTATCTCCACCTACTAAGAGTATAAGACCTGGGAACCACAGGACCACAGAGACACCAAATGGGAGGCATTCTAAACTTAGTGGACAAAACATATAAAAGCATGGTAGGGCAGCTCAAGCCCTGGTAAAATGAGATGATTCAGTAAAGCAGACATATTTGTGAGTCATGCTTGCTTTTGTTGTTAATATTATCTTCTTGGAGTGGTGTAGGGAGACAGGCCTTTCCTCACAAGTACATGGCCTGAGGGTTTAACTATGGTCATATTACCCTGGTCTAGATGGGATGAAGGATACCACAGCTCTGCTACGACTTACTTTTCTTGAATACCGCAAATATAGGTGATTTTAAAAATGGCAGACGACAGCATAATCTAAGATGAACAAGTCCCCATGAAGAAGTAATAAAGGAAACATGACTCTTTCAAAATTATGAACTCTATGGTAATGGGTTCTTATGAGAATGAATTGTATAGAACTGCAAAGAATTCAAAAGAAAGATGATAAAAATATTCAACAACAGAACAGAGGATGCAAGTAATAACTGAATGAACTGAGAAGAATAAGCACACGAATGTGTAAGGCATCCAATATTGTGTGTTAAAATGAATTCAATAAATAGATAAAATACTAAAAATTTTAATATTGAAATTTTGAAATGAAAATAATAAGTCAAATTAAATACAGGATGGAAACCTCACCAAAGGAAAAGACCAACTGGAGCAGAGTATCAGGGTTTGGTGATAAGGAAATTAAATTAGAGTGTTCAGACAAACATAAAGATAAAATCCTAAGAAAGTACAGACCAAGCATATGAGGCCTGTAGGGCACTATGACAGCACAATGGATGTAGAAGGAAAACTATAAGCCAAAGACATAAAAAATGTATTAGATTAAAAAAACATAGAATAAAAATTTCCAAATTAATATAAGGAGATGTCCATCCACGTATAGAAGGCATTTGGAATACCTAACAGGAACCCACCAAGGGACCTTTCCATTAGATTGTGATCCAAACATTTACTAGTTTTCTCAGTATTGTGAAGAAATACTTGGTAGCAGAACTTAAGAATGCATGGTTTTTACATCAGATACAGCCCACTGTAGTGGGAAGTACATGTAATTGGAGTATAAGGCTGGTGTTAACTGCATCTGCAGTTAGAGACAAGCAAATGCTGGTGCTCATCTGGCTTTCCCTTTTCCATATTTTTGTTTGGTCCAGAACCCCAGCTATTTTCAGAACGGTGCAGACCAAATTCAGGGTGGATGTTCCCTTTTCCATTAACTTTCTCTGAAAGCACTCTTATTCAAGCATCCAGAGGAATGTCCCCTGGATGGTTCTAAATCACCCTGAGTTGATAATATAACCAACCATTACAATTCCACCCCTGTCAACTTGTCACAGAGACACAGCCACAAAAGTCTGTCCCTGCTTCTCCTAGTGCTAATGTCCAACTCCTAGTGCTCAGTATATTCATTAATTTTAACAGTGTCCATAGTCTTTAATAGTCCTCAAGACATGGTATGATACAGTCTTTGCAAGAATATGAAATAAATGGTTTCTAGACCAATTCCCTATGTAATCCTTGAACCCATCTAAGACCTTGTAATCTAGGTCTTTCTTGCCCACACATTTATTGTCCTTCTGGGTTTCCACACTCCCTTACAATTACCATTAAGGTTCCTTTTAACTCATTCTAGGAATCTTACCAAGGCCTTGTGCTGCCAACATCCTGAGTGGGCTAAAGCTCCCTGGAAACTTTCTCACAGACATTCCAAGGAAGTAGTTGTCCTCTTTGACTCTAAAACCTGAATAACCAAAATATAAGGAGAGGAAAAATTTTAAAGTAATAAAAAGTAACTATGCAACACACATGATATTGAAAGAATAACATCTTCCAACAAAAACTCCAGGGCTAGGCACCTTTGTTGCTAAGCTCTACCAAACAGATAAAGAAAAAATAATATCAATGCTCCTTAAACTACTGTATAACATAGACATGGAAAGAACATTACCAATCTTCTCTTGATACCCAAACTGGATAAATATACAATAAAAAGAAAAATTACAACCCAGTCTCCCTGTTGCAGATGGAAAGAAAAATTCTCAATAAAGTATCAGCAAACTGAATTTAGGAACTTAACAATATCATTTCCTATGATGAAGTTGGCTTGATTCCAGTGATGTAAGGACGGTTCAAAACAATAAAGTGGGTCATATTGTAATTTTATTTTTATTTCCATCCTCTAAGCCAGCATTTCTCAATCTATGGGTCTCGCTCATCATATGCCAATATACTAAAAACAAACAAACAAACAAAAAAACAAAAAAAGCAAGAAAATATATATGATCATTCTGATAGATGCAGAAAGGCCCTTTGGCAAACCTAACATCCCTTCTTGGTAAAAGACTTGAAGAAACTGGGCATAAAAAGAATGAGCACACTTCAGTTGAGCAAAGGCTGTGTACGAGAAACCTATAATGAATATCATAGTAGATGGGGACACACTAAAACCAGAAATGGGATAAGAGTCTACTTTCCTTATTCTTTTATATTGTCATTGAAATTTTAGATTAGAACAATAACATCAGAAAAATAAAAGCATTAATAACAATAGAAAAGGTAAAATGTCAAATTATCCCTATTCACAAAAAATATGGCCCTGTATGTAAGACATGGAAGACTTCATTAGAAAATGTGTAGGCTTGATAAACACCTTCAACCTACGAATGGAATAAAAATATACTAAATCAGTAGCTTTTCACTGATCAGTAACAAGCATGTTTAAAAAAAATATATGGAAAACAATCTCATTCGGAATAGTTTCAAAAGTATGTGGAAATAACCCAAACCAAGTAGGTGAAATCCCTACAATAAAACATTTAAAACACCAAAGACAGACATTGACTATAATACTAGGAAGATGGAAAGACATCTCTCACTCATGGATCATCAGTACGATTAATATTGTAAAGCGGCTCAATTACCAAAAGGAATCCACAGAGTCCATGGGATTCCCATCAGAATCCCAGAGGCGTTCCTCAAGGAAATAAGAGAAACAATGCTAACCTTCAGATGGAGGCAGAAAAGACAAAATAATTGCCAAATAATTCCAGGCAAAAGAATGATACTGGAGGGATCAACCATACATGATTTTAAGTTAAATTAGCCATAGCTAAAACCAAACCAAATCAACAACAAATTCCCCAGAGTGTTCAAGACACAAACAAGACAGGTAGATTAATGGAATAGAAGAGCAGATCTAGAAATAACCCACACAGACATGGCCAACTTGAGATTAAAAACAAAATGACAGAACACCCCTCCTACATTGGAAAAGTAGTAGCCTCTCCAATAAACAGTGCTAGAAAACTGGATAGCTACATGTAGAACAAACTAGCACTCACCACTCACATCGCACAAAAAAAAAAAAAAATCAATTCAAGATAGGTCAGAGACCTCAACATAAACAAGAGCGGAGTCTCTGAAATTGCTACAGAGGATTCCAATAGTTGAGGAACAAAGACTAAGAATTGATCAATGGGATTGCGTGGATAAAATGCTTTTGCTCAGCAAAAGGAACTTAAGTGAAGAGACAGCTTAAGCAGTGGTTCTCAACTTTCTCAATGCTGCAACCCATCAATACCGTTCCTCACCTCTGTGGTGACTCCCAGCCATAAAACTATTTCAGTAGTTAGTAACTGTACTAACTACTTACTACTGTAAATAGTAGCTACTTAGTAACTGTAATTTTGCTACTGTTGTGAATTGTGATGTAAACAGCCAATAAGCAGAGTTTCTTATATGCAACCCCTGTGAGAGCTGAGACCTATAGGTTGAGAAATGCTGGCTTAGAGGATGGAACTAAAAATAAAATTACAATATGACCCACCCATACACCTAGGCATCTACCTAAAGGATTCTAATTCAATATACCACGGAAGGTTTTGCCTATGTGTGTTCTTTGCAGCACTATTTACAAGAGTTAAGTTATGAATCAGCCTGTCATCAGATGTGTGGATAAAGAAAATGTGGCATATATACTCAGCTGAGATTTTGTTAGCCATGGAGTATAACATTGTGTCATCTGTGGGGAAATAAATGCAGCTGTAGATCATATTAAAAAGACAAAGTCAGAATTAGAAAGACAAATACCTCATGTTTTCTCTCATTTGTAAGTTCTGGATCCTATATACTTAGATTATACCCCACCATAGTCATGAAAGTTCTGTCTGAGAGAGTGGAGGGAGCACATTGAAGGTAGAGCTGTCTGAGAGGGAGAAATGGAAGGGTGTGGGGCTGAATAATGTCAAAGTGCACAACAAGCTTGTATGACAATCTTTACAAGACTTACCACTGTGCTCAATGAATATATACCAATGATCAATACATTTCTGTGGATACGCAAGCAATAGCATGCATGAACTCCTTCTACAGTAAATTAGTAGAGTTGACTATGAGCTACATCGTGTATCTCCATCTTACAGTAGATCCTAGTACATAGGGGTGACAGGACACTTATAGCTTCAGCCATTAAGGGCCAGCATCCCAGGAACTGGGACATGCAACTTCTGGGCCTAATCTATAAAATCAGAGTGACTTCACAGTCAGCCTTAGAGTGGTTTTGTGCATATACAATAAATAAATATACATTGAAGATCTAGAACAATTCTGACATGTGTGATGGCCTTCTTACATTACAATTATTTTGTGGGCACGCATGACATACTGTCGTCAAACTTCTTGTCATTATTCCTGGAAGGTAGATCAGTGAGCAGAATTGTGAGATTCCAATTTATATTCAATATAAGGAAGGCATTCCACATAAGAGTGGTCTGGGTAACTTCTTAGGATGGTTAGCTCTACCACCACAGAAGGAGATTTCAGATGCATTTAAAGAACCATTAGCCGGAAGGTTAGACTCAAGGGCCCTCTGAGAATGCTTGGAGTCTTAGGATTCTGTGAGTCTACGACAATCTCGACCTAAGTTCCAGGCCAGTGACATCATTTGGCATGCTAATGAATGGAAATATTTTCACGCTGGCTGGCCGATTCAAGCCATGCGTGCGATGAAAAGGGCAAATCTTTTCATGTGAAATTGTGCATGAATAGAGACTCATTGCCCACGTAAAATGCATTTTTGGGGAAACGGCTTCCAACAAAGCAGGGTGAAAACACACTGTGAGCTCTCCTGATTTGATCATTTACAGGGAGAACGCAGGCTGATAGTGCAGGGTGAGAACACACTGTGAGCTCTCCTGATTTGATCATTTACAGGGAGAACGCAGGCTGATAGTGCAGGACCCACTGGTATTGCCTCTCTGGAATCAGATGTATCTGTGACTAAAACACCATAGTCACCCTGTGGGGTGCATGACAAGGAGTAGAGGGAATTATTAGTTGTGATGCTATCAACTTTGCAGAGGACAGTGAGGCGGGCTTTGATATTCCATCTTATAGGCTACTTGACAGTCAATACAACTAATACTCAGAGAGGTTAAGAAAATGAGCTTGGAGTTAAACAGCTAGATGAGAAGTCAGATTTTAAATTATGATTACTACTGTAGACCACTCTTAAGGTCTATAGATCATTTCTTGCCTTTTATATAAAGTTTAATTAACTGGTATTATTTAAGAATCATGGCAATCACACTAAATCTGAACTTTCAAGTTACTTAGGAATCCTGGAAGCTTTGCAACATGAATCCAGATTTGAGCTTCGTGCTAGGAGTTGCTGGGAAGCTGACACTCTGAAGCTGAGGCATGTGCCTACCTGTGGCCCGTCTTCTCCACTCTAGAATGTTGGCTCTTCATTTTATTGGTCCCTAAGCCCAAGGCAATTTCAGGTAGGATGTCAATCTAGTCTATTGTCTATGTTACAAAACTATAAAAGAAGAGTTGGGGAGAAAGTAGACAGGGCAAAGAGCGTCAACCAAGGTTGGATAGAGGTCAACCAAGGTGGGAGGAACAAGAGAGAAAGAATCCTGAAGCCATGGGGATGATGTGAAGTACCACACCCAGCAGCTCTCTTCCACCGCCTATGGGTGCCTTCCTGTATTACAGATGTCCCCAGCACTGCCAGCAGTTAATTAGACCTATGTCTATATTGTGGCCCCAGCATGGCACTCACTTGGACTGGATGCTTTTCCTTCAGGAAACATGGTGAATTTGATATAGGAAAAGATCTGTATGCATGTTATTTCGAATAGCAATTTGGTCCAGCAGAAAGCTTCGAAGTTAGGGAAAATAAAGAGGGAATGTCCAATCGCTGCACAGTCAGCCTCTGCTGTCTATGCCTGGGCTCTGTGAGACTCACTCTCCCCTCTGCACTGCCAAGCTATCATGTTCACTTGGGAAATGGATTTATGTGCAGTCCTCCATGAACATATGGATGAAGGATGGATACATGGTGAGCATGGATCACCTTGAAAATAATGTCTGCACCTACTTTTCTGTGTTTTTATCATGTTCGTTTTAAATACTGCTGCTATAAATATCCCCCACTATATTTTTCAACCCCTGCCTAGTACCATCACCTACTATGTGTTTAACAATCAGATATAATGAAATCTCTATCCATAACTACCAAGGTGACCCTGGGCCAGTGTCAGTACTAACAATATCTCTGGGCTTCTAATTCTTGATCTGGGAAACAGGGGCTAACCTAGATGCCCTGTATTTACTGAGCTGCAGGACTCTGAATGCCCCTTACCTTGTTCCTCAATAGTCTTGGAGATAAAGGTCATACCACTTTATCTTTATATTCACAGTCACTGGTTTGTCAAAGTCTTAAGCAAAGATCTGATTTTATCATTGATGAAGCAACCCCTGCCACACCTGCTGCCCTTGGCTCACAGTGTCAGGGATCTCAGGCCTAGAGGTGTCCTAAACATTTTGAACATTCTGATAGTCTCTCTCAAGGTCCCACATCTGGAATTCTGTCCCCACAATGCTGGAGCACAGGAGCTATCCACAGGTAGTTGATGGTGTGCTCCTGAGCTTACTGATGAGTCTCAGCTAAGCACCCAATGTTTTGGCAGATAATCCAAAGGCTGAGATTTAGGACCTTAGTAACTCCCTAGTGGGAGGCAGTCAGGAGAAGAAGGAGAAAGGTACCGCACATTTGTTAGCCTTAGTGGGAATGGAACTAGAAACTGTGAAGGTCATCAGAGAGATTCTACTCGGATATACCTCTGAGGAGCAGGAGCTTGAAGAGAAACAAAGCAGATGAAGGCGTGACTAGGATCACAGGGAAGGCTCACAGCCTTGTGGTGTTTGGTTCAGGTCAAGTTCTGGAGAACAGGCCGGCTCTGAGACACTGAGGCCAGCTCTGAGACACTGAGGACGGCTCTGAGACACTGCTGTCTTTGGAAGAAAATACCTTGAGGCTGAACAGAGGTGAAGGGAGACATTAGCTGTCAGCCATCAGTCCCCAACCTTGATGGTTTGCTGATCAGAGTGTTCAAAACAAATCTGTGGTTAATTGAGATACTGAGAGTGAAGCTGGTAACTGTGACTAGAAGTGTCTGTCCAGAGGGAAGTCTTAAAGCTATTGCAAAGGCCAAGGCAAAGAGAAGAAAGGCATGCAAAAGAATGGGAAAGTAGAAGACAGGCTTTTGTCCACTAGAGAAGAGCTTCAGGCTGAGTGCTAGTCACCCTTGAGCTGCGTAGGCTTCTTCAGCCACTCCAGTAAAAGATAAGGAGACTCCCCTCTCCATTTCTGCTCTTTACTTAATAAATAAATAAACAAGACAAACCTGCCTATTTCCTCCCCGGAGAATTGAACATGATCAGTTCTGGCCATAAAGCCCCCTGGAGAAATTCACGGTGTTCAGGAAATATTAAGAGAGTGAAAGAGAGATGGATTCTAAATCTCGGAGGAAGAGGCAGTGAAGTGGAGTCTTGGACCTAATCATCTTATCCTTCCCTCGGCCCGGTCACACTGCCAATTCCCCCAGCAGTAGCAATCATTCACCAAGCCAGAATCTCGGAGCTTAGGTGTGGATTCAACCCCACAATCAAATAGAAGCCGGAGTCTACAGCTCAGGTAATTTCTGGTAAACACTGTCAATTGCAGACTTCCAAATGGAGAGTATATTTTTATTCATTTTAAGTTATCCTTGCTTTCATTTTCTTGGAAAATGGGACAATTGGAGATCTGAGGGGCTTGATTTCCTGTACTTATTTGTGTTTTTCTATACGTATATGGACTTGTCAAGATATAAATGGGCTTTTGATGTCGAGACAAAGGATGTACCATTACTGCCAGTCTCAAATATGATGTTCACACAGGATTGGAGAAGCACCATCCTTGCTGTCATGCCTTATGACAGAATAAAGACACACACGACTCAGACTTTAGCTGAGATGCAGTATTAGCAAAGGAGTGAATTATTGTCTATTTACAAAACTAGCAGGCTTTCTCTGGGCTAGACTGCACTTGTCTACCATTGCAGGCCTCTCATTGATGAAAGGTTGTGGATTGCACATTTGTTGCCAGCATTACACAGATAGGCAGAATGGTGCTGCTGGCAGTGTGAGACTGACAACCACAGGCTGGAAGTCTCTGCTCTAACACCACCAAACTGTGACCTAACTTAAGTACATTCTTTATACTACGAGGGCCTATTAACATCTAATCCACCACATAGAACACTATAGAATGTGGTTCTTGTAAGGGTTAAATAAAGCCATCAAGGCAAAGCGAGTGGCACCAGGCCTGACACTTGCTAGCTATTTAATAAATCTTCCTTCCTTCCAAACAGGAAACTTGGTAATTTAAACAACTAAGAACCAGGAATAGCCCTGCCCTAGGCAACATAATATTTCACCCCTGCAACTGGATTACAAGCAAAAGTGTAATTCATGAAGTTGCTGACCTGTGCTCCCTGGGGCTGGAACAGCATGTCAGTTTCATAAAGCGAACGAGAGGCGATTCCTTTCAGCATCTCTGCTCTGCTTCAGCCATGAGTGAGTTCACCTGAGGTTGCTGACATGCTCCTGCCCCAGTGAGGCAGGTGTCTTTTCCAGGGTGCCCAACACAATAAGACTTTTAACATAGCATACCTGATAAAAACCCTCAACCCTTCTCTGTGAAAACACCCCTAGTTGCCTCCTTTGTAGGGATGAAGGCCCCATCTTACTGACTATTTTCTACCTCAATGGGTCTCTCTGGACACCACCATTAGCCTTGTGAGAATTGTAGGACTCTAGCATTTTGTAGGCTAACCCATGCACAAAAACATAGGGCACAAAAATAAGACTGTGAATTTTGACACAATGTGTCTTGTGTCTTAGCCAATGATTAGTACTTGATTTATAGGACAAGCTGTTCAATGTTTCTGAATCTCAATAGTTTCATCTATAAAATGAAAATATAAAGCCCTGCATCCCATATAAACTGGGTTATGAAATAATATACTGGCCGCCACTCAAAGAGTAGAATGTTTTCAACATTTTCCATCATGTTTATCCCAACCTTCCTGTTATTACCCTATTCACAAAGCATTTCACGTGTAATTGCCACTATAGTGACCCCAGCTCTCTAAAGGAGTCATAATTATTCTTTCTTCATATTTTTGATGATAGAGAATGACTGCATTGAGGTTCTATAACATTGTCCAATGACATCTCTGCCAATAGCAAAATTGAGGCATGAGTCTAGGTCATCTCAACTAGGCAGTGAAAGTCTTTCATGTTTCATTTCAGAAAGAAGACTGACAAACCCAAAAATCCATCTCCTAAATGGGTGCCAGAAATCACAGAGCAACAGTTACCCCCTGGAGGGTCCACCATTCCCATTTTAAAGATGTCAAAACAAAGCTCAGAGAATGAGGCTACCTTTTTTCTGGACTTTTTTTTTTTCTTGTCACATCAGTCGAAGGCAGAGCTGGAAAGAGAGCTTATCTCTGACTCAATCTGACTCTTATGCATTGTCTTTGCTCTTGAATTGAAAGTACACACACCAGGCTGGCCCCAGGCCAATGCAATGGTCACTCAGTATCCCATGCACCTTCCCACTGTCCTCCAAGCAGCCACGGTATGTGGCATTACCGGTAAACACTGGTGCGTGGAGTCTGGTTTACAGGAGAGGTCTTACAACTTTTTAATTTTTCAACATATTGGTTATCTAATGGAATGGGTGTTATCCTGACTTTTTTCATTTCAAGTATCTCATGTCCTTGAACATAATCAACTCCATTACCTCCTCCTGACCTCTCAACCAGGCCTGTTCCCATTCTCTTCCCAATAGTCCCCTCTGCTCTCATGTCGTTCATTCAAAGATATATAGGTAGATAGATAGATAGATGATTGTTTGTGTGCACACCTGCCCACATGCATGTCCATGTACACATAAAATCTAGGTTCTATATGAGGGAAAGTATGGCCTTTCTGATTCTTTTACTTACTCAGTGAAGTATAGTCCAAGAATCATTTCTCAAGCTATTTCATTTAAATTCATTTTACAAAGAAAGAAATAAAAAATTAGAAAAGTTGAGCCACCGCCAAAACCTCATAGACACTGAGGACAGATCTAGGGCCTCAGACACCTGCCTCCTCGGATTGGAGACTCCTGCTCTGTCTTCTGCCCTTGGATTAGGCTCTATTCCCTCAAGGCTACCCTCTGGACAGCACTCTCCTGCTGTGTGTCCTTCCTTTTCATCCGCATGGATTCTATGTAGAATAACTCTGGGTCATTGTCTCAAAACTTAGTGTCCTCTGTAACTTAGTACTCTTAAATAAAATAAAAATATAGGGCCATAAGCAAAAAATCTTGCTACCCAGTAGAGTAAGTCAGCCCTCCCTGCCCATCTCCTCCTCTTTCAAGAATCCTTGGCTGTTCTCAACCCTTTACACTTTCCCATAAATTAAGGTCTAGCCTGAACATTTCCCTGAAAAGCACTGAGAGGATTTTGGTTAGAAGAGCTTTGAATGAACCTATGGACTTGGGGATGAGTGGCATTTTCACACCATAGAGGACTCCTCTCTATTCATTCATGATTTCTTTTAAACTTCTCAATATTTTTTTTGCAAATGTCATATATGGAAAATGCACTCAATAGTAATTGATGGAGCATGTGGTACATATAAGACCCAAACTGGCCCATCTTGTATGAGTATGACTTCCTGCATTCCTAGATATTGATCAGAAACTGTTCATGTTCCAGACCTGGAGACCTGCCACCTGGGTCCTTTAAGGGTGTAGACTTTTGGCTGGGGATAGAAGGGGTCAGAGTGCTGGTAGAGGTGACCTCAGGGACCTCACAGCATACTAACACCATAACATCACAACTCAGTGGTGGTAATCTGGGAATGTAAGGTTAGGACAAGAAACCTGAGGGCCCGTTACACAAGCAACAAGCAACAGATGAGGCCTGGCCTTACCCTGAGCACACTTGATCCCTCTGCAAGTTAAGTGCTGCTTTTCCCACAGTGCAGCTGGGGTGGGTGCATGGGTGGAGGGAGAAGGGAGGGAACCTCTGTCTCCAAGCATAGCTATGGCTGCTAGCCTGCCTTGCTGGTGCCTGGTGTTCTCGTCCTCTACAGACTATGCACAATCCCAGCTCTTGGATAACACTCATTCCCAGCAGCCAGATAGGGGTCAAAAGCCAGCCTTGTCCCATCAGTGTTCCCAGGCGCTGCCTCCCTTTGATACCATTGCCTTTCTCCTTGCCAGCATGCTCCTGGTGGCTGGGGATATGCTAGCAGGGGTGGATCAGCGAATAGGGACACTGGGTTAGAAAATAAAGCCATATTGAACAATTGCAAAGAGTTGTAGTTTGTAATTCTAACCAGCAAACTTCTAGAATTTCTCATTACTACCTACAGGATGGACAGAGTCCCTGGACTTCACAGTCACTCACCCCCAGAGTTCCTACTTGTCATTTGATTGGGATTGTGGGTTTTAACATCTCTGGGGGGGGGTGCAAAATCCACTTAATTCCCCAAGGATTCTCACACCCCCACAGTGTGTTTCTCATTACAACACTGCATCTGAGCCATGATCTTTAATGCAGCAGTACTGGATTCCATTAATTAGCCATTTTTCTGTCTTAAACACAAGCATCTGATTAGTGATTAGATCTCACAGCCTTACCTAAAGCAATTAGGAGAAAATGCTTTAGCTTTGTTCGACAAGATAGGATCTGGGAGGCTGCATTATGTGGGAAAGAACAAAGACTCTTCAGAAAAAAAAAGAAGAAGGAGAAGAAAAACAAACTGCACGTACCCTGCACCTGGCACCTAATCTGTAAACGGCAGTGGGGCTTCTGAAGCACATGTTTCTTGAAGAAAATGCACAGAGTTTGCCTGAAACTGGGTCAGCTCCCAGTTTCTTTCATCTATTCAGCAAGCACACATTGAGGCTGCCTATGGACCAATTGCAGACTGGGTGCAGGGCTACAAACATCATAATGAGAGTTGTGGCCTTGTCCTTGGTTTCATGGAGTGTGGGAAGGAGTGAAAACAACCCCACTATTATTAATAAACAGGCTGATTAACAGAGCAACACAGGAAAGCAAGGAGAAGTCACACCTGTGTCATAGTAGCTTGGGGAAGAGCGGCCCTGTGCAAGGAAGGGCCTTGAACGATGCTATTGACAACCCTAGCAAGAAAGAAACTTTGCACACCTAGAGAATAAAGAGGCAAGCGTGTGAGGTTGGGCATGAGGGATGAGTTGAAATGTATGCATGGCAGAACACTAAGGAGAAAGAAAGGCAGGTTTAGGAGCTCAGGCTTCATCTGAAAGATTGCTAGATCATTGGTAGAGAGAGTGAAGGAAAACGACAGATTCAGATGAGCTTTTGCAGGGGAAAGAAAGCACTAAGGATTCTGCAAAGACAATCCGAGACTCAAGGGAGGAGATGGGAAGGCCACTTCAGGAGTTCAGCCAAAAGACGATGGTGATGATGGTGATATCTACTGGGGTCATGGCACTAGAATAAATACAGAAAAAAAAAAAGTTGGAGCTCAGAGAAGACACAGCAATCTGGTAATTCATTTACCTTCAGTGAGATAAAGCAGCACCTTGAAGCAATTTTACAGGCGCCTAAAGCACATCCTGTTTTTACTGTTCCGTAGAGTCCTAGCCATGGTTAAACAGCAAAATTAGCCCTGGGGGTTATGGGTGACATGCTGAGCTGAGAAGATGCATCAAAACAGAAAGGCCTACCAGAGGATGCTGAGTCATACTCAAAACACAAACCGAAGAGAGGGGACTAGATCCTTGCTGACCAACACTGAAAGGCAGCTTTCCTCAAACTTTCAAGTGACCCTAAGGATCTTGTTTGGAAGACTGATTTGGTAGGTCTGGAGTGGCGCAGGCAATCCTGCTTTCGAGCAAGCTCTTGGATGAGGCTCTGTGCTATTTGGTGCAAGGCCCAGGCTTATAACAGATATAGCAGTTAGGGGACCAGGGTTCAAGCCAGATGACCAAGGACTAAATTCTCCTGTTAGTGGCTTGATTGAGGCAATGCTTTCAATTTTCAGGACTGTTCCAGTGACCTCCCAAGAGCTGGGTAGCTAAAGGCATGAGTCATTGGTTCCCAGAGTTGGAGGCCTGGAGTCTGTCAGCCGGACCTTCTGTCCTCTGAAAGTTCTAAGGGAGAATGTCCCTTTGTCCTTCAAGCTTCTGAAGTATCTGGCCATCTCTGGCCACTGTTGGCTTGTAGATGTAGATATGTCACTCTGGTCACACAGCTGCTTTCTTCTTGTGTGTCTTCCCACTGTCATGTGTCTCTCTGGATTAAATCTCCCCTTTGTACGATAGTAACCATTCAGTCATACTTGGTAGTGGCCATCGCATTGGAACAACTTCTATAAAAGCCCCTCCCGAATGGAGTCCCGTGCTGAGACACTGGGGATTCCGATTTCAACTCTCTATTTTCATGTAGGCAGGAACAACAGCAATTCGACACCATGCATGTAATTACCTCCCCTTCCTCCTGTGTCTCTCTTTCTTTATCTGTGAAATGGGGACAATGATTCTTACTTTATGGAGTCACACTGAAAGGAAAAACAAAGGTAAACACGTCTGGCTCACAGACAGTCCAATCACACAGTGAGGATTACTAGGCCCCAGGCACTCCTACAACTGCTCCCACTGAGGTCCCAGCTGCCTAGGAGGCAGCAGCATTGCCACCACATACTGCAGGAGATTGAGACTGGGGAATGGAAAAATACCTAGACAGAAACAGTTGTTAAGATTTAAAACCTTTTTTTTTCCCTCTTTATTTCCAGAACTCCTAATGTGTGTTCCCACTCCAATGGGCTTACAAGGACCAAAGTAGCCAAGGTGGAGTTAAAAGGAATCTCTCCTATAGGGCCAATCGTGAGAAAGATGATTATTATTTTTATTTAACCATGTTGGGACATGTGCTGAATATAGATTCTAGTTTCAAAGTGCCCAGAATCACAGATGAGGTGTAAAAGATGTTCGTGTTGGAGGGGGAGGGGCAAAGGACGGTTGATATATGACGGCCTGTGGATTCATCATGCTCTCTAGCTTTCGTTAGCCTCCTCGTTTCAAAACCACATTGCCATTTGTTTAAAAGAAAAAATAAAAACAGGCCATCGAAATTCATGATCAAAAATCTAAAGCTAAAACTACTTCCTTGCCATCCTAGAAAACAGACTCCCTCCACCCTGTTTTGTAAAACAAAACACCTGAGTGTTTTCCAGCCAACAAAGAAAGAAATGTGTAGGCTGTGAGGAGTAATTGAACCCACTTTTGTCTGTTTGCAATAAACATTTGCAAAACACATTATCCTTTTGACATTTCCGTTAGGACTGCTCAGATTCCATTTTCAGTATCGTCCTCACTGGGTTCCTGTAATTACCTCTTCGGAAGAAGATCATCTTGGCCCTTCAGAAGCATTATCAGTTTTAAACAGTTAATTCCTAACTGTGGCTGCGGTTATGCTCCGCTTTCTCTGGAGAGGAAAGGAGTGGAGCTGGCTTAACTTATGGTAAGACAGCCTGATACCAGCTAGGCTGTGAGGAAGGAGATGGCAAGCTACTGGAAGAAGGAGCTGGCTGCCTGGGTTCTGACCTTGCTTCCCAGGCTGTGTGGTCTTGGTGAAGTAGCTTAAACACACTGTACCTCGCTTTCCAGGTTTGTAAAGCTAGGATAATGATTCCACCTGTACACAGAATTGTATCGAGAGTAAGGGAAACAGATATGCATAAAAAGCTTCATGGGGGTTCAGTATAATATTTTATCCTTAACAAATGTCAAATTTGATATCAAGGGTGATTATTTTGCCCCTGAATGTTAGCCTTGGAGTTGTTGCCCCTTATTAATATGAAACCTCCTTGTTTCCATATGCAAAGTAGACCAAAGTTGTGCCCATGTCCTGCAAAGTATCACATATAATCCGAAGCAAACCTGCATATTTTTTTCTATTTGTGATGAGACAGTGAAGTGTTTTGTTTTGTTTTTATTTTTTAAGCAGAATAACTATGGAAGCAAAACGACTGTGCTAGGCTATTGTAGGAAATTCCCAATTAATAATTGGGGGACATAGGGACACAGATGATACCCAGAACCCATTTAGAGCTTGGGGAAATGAGGCCTAATACGCATAGATGGCAGTGGGCACAGAGGAAACGGAGCAAAATTGGTCTTTATGTGGGAGTTGCAGGCACATGCATGGGGACTCACAGAGGGAAGGATGACCTGGGATTCAGCTCGCCTGAATAGAGAATGACTAAGATGTACTAGGTGCCCATTGAAAGGGATTCAGATGCTTGTAGGGAATTGGGAGGAAGAAAAAGAAGAAAAAAAATAAACACTGAGCTTTGTGGCAACTACCCTCTGCAGGCAGTTAAAGAAGAATATTAGGTTGAGCAGGCAGAGGAGCAAGGCTTGCATTAGCGTACACCACCATATTTGAGCACCACTGCATGGATTACTGATGTTTAAGAGCAAGACAGCTTTGAGCTGTGGCTCCACCACTTTATGAAGGGATGATTTTGTCAAAGCACGTGGTGATATCCTACAGCCACACATGACTGATTCTTGTGCCCCTGAGTAGTTTCAGCTAAGTCCTATGCTCACAAAAATAGTCCCCAAGTCACTTCCTTCTCTGTAGTGGGACTTGAACCCAGAGCTTCACACACACTAGCCAAGCTGAGCTACAACCCTAGTAAATTGTTTGTTCAGTTTAGAGAGTTGCCAGGCAAAAGATCAAGCATGTGTGTACTGGACTCTTGCTGAGACTGGTGCTGAGCTTTGGGAGCCTAGAAGAGAAACAAAGAACAGGTCTATAGCTGTGGGTCTCTCGCCCGTCACCTGTTTCTCTGGCTCATCTTTAGTCACTTTTTCTTGTCGCAGAGGAAAGCTTAGAGTGGAGTGAAGGGCCTTCAACAAACCCTCTGTCGTTCCTGATTTCTCATTTGAACCAGGAGCCTCCTGCAAACTAGTAGGTTTAGCTAGCATTTCCAAGGATATTTTTTGTCTCCATCTTATTCTCAATTGTGTTACATAAACAGGAGATACATAAAATATAGCAAATGACTGGTGACCAGAAAATAGAAAAGAAAAGAAAACCAGCAACAAAGGAAAAAACCCATGACCGTGATGCTCAGTAACTAAAAATCAAGACGTTCTCCCCTAGAGCAATTTTATGGTCTTCTCTTAAGCTTGATGCCAGTGCCTTTGCTCCAGCTTCACTAGTCACTTCAGCCCCAGGGCTTTCTCAGAAGATGAGCATCGAAGGGCACTGTCCTCATCTGAAGGTCTTTACGGCTTTCCATACATCCATTCCCCTCTCAGTGTGAACAGCCTAGCTGCCTATATAACCACACAGACAGATGTATTTGATTGACATGTTCATCTCTCTCTACATAATCGACCCAGGGTCAGTCATCCCAGGACTGTACCTGCCCTCGGCACTGAACACATAGGCCTGGATTCCAAATGTCATGTCACATCTCCTCATGGCATCAAAGCACTCTTGAGAGCAGAAAACACTAACAGATGGCTGAAATGCCTTCAACAAGACTCTCCCCAACAGCCTGGGAGATGCAGAGCTCTGCCAGTGGTGATGGGTTGTAGCATATGTTCAGCAAAAATGCCAAGGGGAAGCGCAGTCCGTGTAACCACCATGCCACAGATAGCTTGCTACAGTACTGGCTGTCAGCTGCCTTTGCAGAAGACCATTTGCTATTGAAAAATATCTGTTAAGTCCCCTGGTCACTGGTCTTGGTTCCCTGGCATTTCACCATCCTAAATGGGCTCTTATTTATAGTCAATATTTCAGTAAAAAGCAGAGGAATCGGGCTTGTTTGGTAATAGCCAGGCATATGATTCCTTTGGTTCAAGAATTCTAAGTTTGTGGCTCCTCATAAAGCTCCATGTATAGTCTAACAGAAGCCGGGGGCTTTCCAGAATTATTTATTTGCAAAACAATCTCTCTCTCTCTCTCTCTCTCTCTCTCTCTCTCTCTCTCTCTCTCTCTCTCTCTCTCTCTGTTTCTCTCTCTGTCTCTCACTGTCTCTCTCTTCCTCTCTCCCTCCCTTTTCATGTAGGCATGGGTGTGCAAACATGTGTATGTATATATGTATGTATGTATGTATGTTTGCATGTGTGTTCATGTTTTTATGTGTACATATATACAGAATTTTTCTGTAAAAATGCTATAATAATTTAGACTTGCAAAATGGTGCACATCTCATCATAAATCACTATCCTAACAAAGCTCCTTAGAAAGCTTACACGGGGCAGAAAAAATGTCAAAACTAGACTAAACTAAACTGAGAGGCAATGTAAGGTAACAATGTTTTCCCCCCTGATAGGATCATTAAGAAAAACATCTACCATCTATCTTCACCGTAATTTCTGAAAGAAGGTTATTTGAGTGTAGCAAGCCATGAAAGAAATGCAGGAAGGCCATAAACTCAGATTAAAAACATAAATTTAGCTTTATGAAAAAAATAACTCTGCTGTCCATTTTCTTTCCCCTTTGGTGAGGAGGACTGCCCAGTGCCCACCTGTAGACTACAGCTTGGGAATCATAATGCTTAGAGAGGAAATTACTCATCAGCTTGCAAAACTTTGCCTTCTCTGTCTTTTCTGGGTCTTGACCAACCTGGACGGAGTCTTTTATTCTCAATGCCTCGTGCCAAAGCAAGGGAGGTGAATTCTAGTAACAGTTGATCCCATCAACTATCAATGGTGATACATCAGTGGACCAGATCCAACCTAGGCATCAGATGTGCAGGAGTGAGAGAAGGTCCTCCTTCCCAAAGGAGCTTGAAAGGCAGCCAGAGGCACAGGGCCTGTGCCATCCAACCCACGACTGTCACCTGAGCAAAGGAAATAACTGATGTCAAGCAGGATGTGTCAGAGTCTACATTTCAACTAATTGTGGAGCACCCCAAATGGGGTTGAAAGATTATATTCTCCCAAAGGAACTTAAAATACCCATTCCTTTCAAAAGTGTGTGAAAGAGAATATTGAAAGCAAGGCAAACACCTCTAAATAGAAAACAGGTTACACTCTGGGTAGAAATATAGCCGAAAAAAGTTTGCAGATAGCTCTGTAGAAAGTCAATCCTCTTTAACAATGTAATAGTGGCATTGATTTCTAGCTTGGTGGTGGTGACCATCTTTAATTCCAGCACGCTAGAGGTAGGGCAGGTAGATCTCTGGGAATTTGAGGGCAGCCTGGTCTACAGAGCTAGTTTTAGGAGAGCCAAGGCTACACAGAAAAACCCTATCTTGAAGAAGAAAAATGTACATTTTCCAGGCATGTCTATTAGCGATATTGCCAAGCAACTAAAAAAAATCGCAGATATCTATCTCATAAGGAGACAGGCAAGTGCCAGCAGCCATGCCCACATTTCACCATGGAAACATGTCTTCTTTCTCTGAGATACCAAGGCATACAAGCCCATCACAGCTATTATGAGGATGACTGACGCTTGCACCAGCAATCCATAGGAGGCAGTCAGCTTCAGAACCTTGCGGGTGGGGCTACCAATCTTCCGTCTGAAGTTGGTGGGTCTCAGCTGCTATTCTGCTGCTCAGCTCTGGGGTTTTGAGACATGGAGACCTAATGCAATTCTCTATAGTTTGTTTACTGAAATCAATAGATGTATAATGTCAAGCAAATGGTTGCAAAATTTCCCTTTTACCTCCTGCAAGGAAGATCTGTGACTAAGTAAAAAGAAAGGACAGTTGTGTAAGTGGAAAACCTGGAAGCTTACGTTTTAGAAAAAAACGGAGACAGAGATTCAGGGTAAAATTATTTACCCAAATTTGAAGGCACAAGGGTATAAATGATATAAATATTTTTGTATAGTAAATTAGAACCACAGCAGGCATCTGAATTCAGTTCTCCAGTGTCCTGGCCCAGTGTTTACAGCAGCATGCCAGATGTTCATTGGATTCTGCACCAATATATGGAGGTACTGTGAACCGTGAAGAGGAAATTTTGAACACAGAGATTTTCACCCCACACCACTGACTTCTGAGCATGCTGTGTTTATTGTCAAGGCATGTTCCCTGCATAAATATACAAGTGAGATCATTGACTGTGGTCTTAGCTACAGGTCCATTTTATTTCCTGGGGCAGGATCTGTGCCGCCAACATTTCAAGCCCTAGATGACTATTTAATACTATTCCCAAGTTCAAAGGCTTCCCTTTTCTGTTTGCTGCTTCTGAAGCAGTAGGGCTTTGAGCTCTGGTTCTGTAAGACAAGACTCCCGGGCTCAGAGGAGTGTGAAAGCAGATTCTCTTTCCACTCTGATGACAAACCCGTGTGAAAGCATATCCAGGGGTAACTCAATTTTCTCTTAAGCTCACTCCAATCAAGCATTTGTCCCCTCCAGCACACAGAAGCAGCATCTGTGAAGGTCACCAATGACCTCACTATGGCTTGATGCACAGTCAGTAATCAGTCCTCACTTGATGTCAACACTGTGCATCTCAGTGGGTCAACCCTTCTCCACAAAGCACACTCTTTACTTGACCTCCAGGGCTGAGCTGAGCTCTCCTTTCTCCTCTCCTGTCTGGCTTCTCCCTTTATCCCAGCTCCTCCCATCTTTTCAGCCTCTAAACACAGACATTTCTCAGATTTGTGCCTTTGAATTATGTTGGTGAGTTCTCTCTCTCTCTCTCTCTCTCTCTCTCTCTCTCTCTCTCTCTCTCTCTCTCACCAAGTCTCACTCTTTAGGTTATGTCAGTTTAATGACATAAATATCCATTCCATTGTAAGACCTATACTTGGTCCTCACCATCCTGCCAGGCTACCCTGTCACTGCTTTACTTTCCTACAGGTCCCTGTTGGAGCGATTTTCCATCATAACATTTCTGACATGAAATGAGTGTATGTTGTCCTGTGCCAACCAGTTCTCCCATTCTGGGCACCAGCTTCATGTCCCATATTTCAGTTCCCTCCTGACATTCACTACCTGGAATTTGCATCAGACTCCTCATGGCTTTAGGTTCTGTCTTTTAAGACCACCCTTTATAGCCAGTGAATGTCACAAGGACTGGGTCTCCAGGTTACCACACTTCTGTGCAATTTGGATTCGATAAAGGAGTTCTCATGACTCCCTTGACAGGTTCAATGATACATTAGGACAACTCCAGAAGGCACTTGGCTCATGGATGCTAGTTAGTCATAGAGGTACAATTCAGAGACAGCCAAATTGAACTGACACACAGGGCAAGGTAGAGGGTGGGGTGTGGCTCCTCCATGACTCTTCAAGTGTCCCACCCACCAAACATAGTCTCAAGTCTGTTTGAAAGAAGGTGTTATGAACAATAAAGGGCTCCTCTTGTATCTGAAACTCAGGAAATGCCAAAGGTTGTAGGGTATTAGGAATGAAGACCAAATATGTATTTCTTAGGTCATTGCTCTAATGTCCTTAGGTCTATAAGGCTTTGTTGACTATCGATAGAACACAGTAGCAGCTTCCTTGCTTCCACAGTGGCTCTTCTATGAAGCAGCTCTCATGATCAGAGAGCTAAACATTCCTTCTTCAGCTGTCTTCTCTAGTAGATTGGGATTTCCCCCTTTTAGTTCCCTGCTCCTTCTCCAACCCTACAAATGGCACCTCGTGCAGTGGCTACTTAACAGTTAATTGGAAGAAAGAATCAAATTAAAACTGGTTGCTCAAGATCTACCATGAAAATAAAGGGACCATGCATTTAACACTACTACAAGAGTGGAAAAGTCAGATCTGTGCATTTGACTGCTCTTGGATCACGTGCTTAGGCTCTCTGAAGGATTCAGTTACTTACAAAAATACTAAAAGGCAAATTACAACTTTTTATCTAATAAGATAGATTGAGTGTGAGTCAAAAAACCAGAAATAGGGCCCAAGGATTCAAATCTCAGTTCTACTTCTCACTATATGTCCATGGACACGTAGCCTAACTCCCCTGCATCTCAGATGCCTTCTCTGAAAAGTGGTCAATGATGCCAGTATGCACTTGATAAAATTGATTTAAATATTAGACACATTGTACTTACAGGACTTTAAAAGGCTTAGTACATAGGAAATACACATCGCCCACTTTAACACACTAAGGATGTATTGTACAGTAACAGAACACAGACAGAGCTCTACATTTATGGGCTCTGAATCCATGGAATCAGCCATGCATAGACTGAAAATCTTTAGCAAAAACACGATAGTTCAGACTGTAGATATTTCACTATTCCCTAAACAAAGCAGTATAATAACTATTTATATAGCATTTACACATTATTAAGTATTATAAGCAATATATGGGTAATTTAAAGTATACAGATAGGAGTTCATAGATACATAAATTCTATGAAATTTTGTATAAGGAGCTTTGGCCTGCATAGATATAGATTTATGGATTTTTGAAATCTGTAAAGTATCCAGGAACAACCAGAGGGCAATTGTTCTCTCTCTCTCTCTCTCTCTCTCTCTCTCTCTCTCTCTTACACACACACACACACACTCACACACACACACACACACACACACACACACACACACACACATATATATATATATATATATATATATATATATATATATATATACATGTACTTCTTTATCTTTATGTCCAGTCTCTGTTGCCTCATACAAACCTGATGCAGGGCTCAAGTTAGATAATCTACTCAGCAAATATTAATGAGCAATACAGATTTACTTAATATTTCATAGGCACAGTGGAAGAGGGCTTACTTGACATAGCCCAACAAAATTACCTACAGCTTATTCATTAGATGTTTCTCCTTTGCTTGGCACACAGCCAACAAGTTATTCTATTTCCTGCTTCTTTAGTCACCTGCTACTTCCTTGGGTTGGCTTGGCTGCTTCATCTGAGCGCTTGTTTCTTTACCTTCAGCCTCGGTTCTGCTAGACATCATCCTTCAGGGAAGCTCCACAGTGAGCATATTTTATATGTGTCTTATCCTCTTAAAGCATTTAGTTTATTTTAAACTGGGTGTGTATGTGATTAAATTTGTGTACTGTGTTTAGTGCTCCCAGAGTCCAGAAAAGGGCATAAAATTCCCTGAGCTAGAGTGACAGGTGGTTGGGAACCACCTGACATGGGTGCTGGGAACTGAACCCAGGTTCTCAGTGAAAGCAGCAGGTGCTGATGCAACTCTCTAAGCCCCTACATTTTATTATTCTTTTCACATTTTTAATGCCCAGAAGAGGGTCTACTCTTATATATTTGCATGACCTTTAAACTATTTAAGGAAATGGACACTGAGATGTTCCTGGATAGCAAAGAAATTATCAACAGAAGTGTGGAACAATCTACAGAATGGAGATGTTTGCAAACGATATATCTGAAAACTGATTAATATCTAAAATATAAAGAACTTGAAAGATGAATGAACCCTCCCAGAAAAAGTCCAATTAAGAAGGAGGCTAAACAATGAAGTAATTATAGGCTAAAGGATCAAGTAGACAGTCCTCAAAAGAAGACAGATAAATAGCCCATGTGTGTATAAATGATGCTCAGTCTTGCTCATTATCATGGGGATGGAAATCAAATTCACAATTAAATATCTCACTCTAGGAAGAATGTCTTAGCAAAAAATAGAAAAAAAATGTAACAAATGTTAGCAAAGATGCAGAGATGGGGAAACTCACCGTTGGTGGGCATGTAAATTAGTTTATCCATTTTAGCGAACACTATGGAGATTCCTCAAGAAAACTAAAAATAGAACTGCCATATGATCCAGCAATTCCACCATTGGTTGCACATTCAAGGAGTATGAAGTCATTAAACCAAAAAGATACATTCAATCCCATGTTTATTGCAGCGCAGTGTTTACAGTAGCTCAAATATGGAATCAACCCAGATGCCCATGGAAATGAACAGATTAAAAAAAATGTGGCACATGCATACAATGGAATATTCCTCAGTCATAAAAAAGAAAGGAATGCAGTCCTGTCATTTGCAGTAGCCTACAGAGTAAGTCAAGTAAGTCAGACAGAAAGGCATGCACCACATACTGTCACTCACTTGTGGCAACTAGTAAGTCAGTCTTGTGGATGGATGGTGTGGAATAGTGTCTCTTGGAGACGTGCACCTTTGAAGGGAGTTGGAAAGAAGATCAATAAGGGGTACCAAAACAGAGTTAATTTTTATTCTTAACGAAGTAGAGCTACTATTGATCAAAATAATTTATTCGGTATTTTAAAATCATGAAAAAAACCTGAAATGAGTAGTATGTGACAGTGATCAATGCATGATGCGATGGAAACACGTGTGCCGATCTGATTGTTACACATACATACTTCAAATTGCCATAAGGTATCCCCAAAGATACATAAATATGTCTTAAAATGAGAATGAATGAAGCAAACAGCCTTCCTAAGGAAAACAACATAAATATGAACTCCCACAAGCCTTCTGGCCAATGCCCGGAACAGTTCTGGTCATTGAGCTCTCCTGCAAAGGTCAACCCTGGACCACAAGCTAACCCCAGTGCGTGCATAGACTGAGAATTTGTCTGGACAAATGCTCTCTTTTTATTTTATGCTGGAAACAAAGAATATGCCAAGAATATTTGACTCTATGCATTTTTAAAAATTCAAGAGGCAGGCAGATTTCTGAGTTTGAGGCCAGCCTGGTCTACAGAGTGAGTTCCAGGACAGCCAGGACTACACAGAGAAACCCTGTCTCAACGCCCCCCTCCAAAAAAAAAAAATCATACTGGTGAACAGACCCTGGTCACATGAAATCCTGGTCAGGTGATGCCATGCTTTTCAGGACCAGAGATTTAGGGACAAGAAATAGCTACAGAAACAAGAAACAGACCCTACTGGTGAGTGCTAGGTTGTGGTTAGCTTTGTGGGGTTTAGGATGTTCTTTGCCTTCCTCACCCACATGCAGTAATCATAATCAGTCACAGAACTGCTCTGTTTCCATTTCTCCTATGTCCCAGGCTGACCCTTGGTTCTCTGATGAGCACTCCCTACTTTTATATTCTTAGTTGTGCCCTGTCACTGAGTCTTTAGGACACATGACAGCTGCTGCTCTATATGTACAACCTGGCTCCCAACAGACAGTGAGCTTCCCAAGAGCATCATGTACACCCAGTGTACCACTGGCACTCAGTGAATTCAGTCAGATGCACAAAACAGCAGAAACTGTGTTGAGGTCAGGAGAAATAGAATCAACCTCCAGCTTTGGCCCAAATACACTATGATCCTAGGAAAGCCTTGCGATAGTCATGATAATCATCTCATTGATGTGTTGCAGGATTGTTCAGATGATTGAGATAATAGATTTTAAAGGTGCTGTCAGGCTGGTGAGTTGGCTCAGCAGGTAAATGTGCTTGCCATGCAAACTCCTTGGGTTCAATCCCCAAAACCAACTGAAAATTGGAAAGATACAACTAACTCCACAAGGTTGTCCTCTGATGACAGCATGCATGCAGAGGCAAGCCCTTCCTACACATATTATGCACACACCCACACTCAAATCTTTAAAGGATTTTGTAAAGGCAAATTTTACTTAAATGCACTTATTATTAAGAAATACTGTGCTCCATTTAATTAGGTAATAACTCCCAAATAAGTGTAGGAACTGTTTTTTGTTGGTTGGTTGGTTGGTTTTGGACAAAGGGTCTTACTATGCAGCTTTGGCTAGCCTAGAACTCACTATGTTGACCAGATTGGCTTCAAACTCAGAGAAAATCCACTTGACCCTGCTTCCTAAATGCTGGGTTTAAAGGTGTGTGCCACCAAGGCCAAGAACTGTTATTTTAATGCCATCTAATCTAATCTAATTGAATTGAATCTAGCATCCCAAACCATAATGCCCAATGGGATACGGGTAGGATGGGAGAGGAGAAGGCAATAAGGGAGTTGAAAACACTTGGGTAGGAACAGCAGCAAGAGCTTTATCTCCTTGTCTATTGTACATTGAGTAAATTACTTCATGATCTCATTGTATCCTTACACATAGGCATGATTCATTATACAATGACAAAAGTCTAGGAAGAGCCTGAAAGAGGGAGGTAGATGAATCAGGAGAGCACAGGTGGCTCCTGGAGACCAAGGACTGTGACCTACTACATAGCCTTTGACCTAGGGAAATATCTGGCGTGTCATATCCCTGGCTCTATTTTTAAAATGAAGGGATGGATATCACACAGCCAATAAGTAGCAGGGCCAGAATTTCAACCACAAGTTGATTAGGAAGATGCTCCCAGATTCTTCCACTTCACTGCAATCAAGTTTCTATTAGGAGTTGGTAATTTATAAAAGCTACAAGGCCAGCAAATTTCAGAACATAGTGTAATTGACCCACATCTGTGAAATAGAATAATTAGTAACCACTGAATAAATATAAATACCAATATTAACATTTTGTAATAGATCCTAAAATTCTCCATCAGGAGGGCGCTCTGGTTGGCTGCCTATGATAAGGCAGGCACTAGGTGTTAAGGACTCTTCTTCTCTTTCACTCATGTATATGAAGGTTTCAGTAGGAGACAGATAATAATCTTCACAGACAAATCTCAGATGGTTATTTTAAAACTCAGATTTATGGATTTATAATATCCATGATAAAATGAACCTATTTCAAGTGTATTTTTCATTATCACCACCACCATCATCAACACCATCATTACCAACATCAACATCATCATTGCTATCATCATCATCATCATCATCATCATCATCATCATCATCATCTTTGGTGAATGCATTCACCTCTGAAGCATCTTCACTTCTCCATTATTCCCTAAAGTTCTCTGATACTTCTGAGAGAATCCCTCACTGAAGCACAGTTCCCAGAAGTCTGATGGGGCGGATCATAGACTAGTTTCTTTGTTTCCAGAGAATCATTTGCATGCAGTTTACAGATTGTAGGTTATGTTCAGAGCCAGCCTTAATGACTTTACTATGCTAGTTATGAGTCCTACCTAAGTCGTTGCATGTGCCAATACTTACTCCTTTATAGCTCTGTGCCTCTGAATAGATTTACTACAACTTGCAACTTCACCCAGGGCTATGCTTTGCAAGTATCCTTCAAGGTTCAGGTATTGGAAACTTAGTCCTAAGTGTATTAGTCCCCCAAAGTTAATAGGGGGGAGCTTTAACCAGTAGTGAAGCCTTTACCATTGTCAGTGGGTTAGCACCAATGTCTTTGGTATGACTTTCTATGATGGGATGCATCATAGAGTGTTCCCTTCTTCTGTTCATGTGGAAAATCACTGCCCCTCCCGTTCTTTGCTGCCTGTCCACCGAGGGATGATAATACAGGAAAACGATCCTCACTGAATGCCGGAAACTTACCGCTGTCTTCAGTTTTTAGAACTGTTCAAAATGAACCCATGCCCATTCGACACTACCCAGCTTCAGATATTCCGACAGCACAAATAGAATATGGCGCTTGTTAATGGATATTTGGATCATTTCTACTGTTTCCATTTCTGTGAATAAAGTTGCACATTCATGCACAAGGCATTGTGAAGATAAACATTTTTATTTCAGGCAAATGTCACAGTTTGGAATCAATGGAGCATAGGTATATTTTGAAGGAATGAAAATGTTATGTTTTAATGAACTAAAAGGTATAGAGTATTCTTTCTGTGGCACCTGATCTGTTTCCTAAGGAAGGTGATTCCTACCTCAGTTACAAGCCTTTGCTTATATGCTGCCTTCCAGGAAGGTTATTGATTTTCCCTTTATGTTTGAATCTATCACCATCTCCAGTGACTTCCCTGCATGCTGTAAGGTAAGGGTTTAGACTTTTGTAATACATGTGTGAAAATTCTACCATTACCTCCCACTTCTCCACTAGAAGTGTTTTAGCAATTCTGTTGAAAATCAATTAAGTATATATATATATATATATATATATATATATATATATATATATATATATATATATTTCTGGAATCTCAACTCTGCTGCACTTAATGGTCAGCTTGCATCAATGCTATTCAGTGTAGATTACTGTCGTCTGGTCGTCAACTTGAAATAAGGTATTATAGGCCCTCCAGCTTGCCTGTCTTGTCCAAAAGTATTTGAGCTGTTCTAGCCCTTTGCATTTTTATATACATTTTATAATAGACTTATAAATTTTGAGGATAATAATCTAGTGATTTTCACTGACAATGAGGTAAATCAATGAAGTCAACTGGGAGAAAATGAACAACTCAAAACCACTGAGTTTCCAAATCTATGATTCCATTATTATGGCTTTCTGTTGATTAGCATCTCTGAATTTCTGTTTGTCTCAGCAGTATTATATTGGTTTTGGTTTTTTTTCTTTTTTCTCTCTTTTCTTTTTTTTTGTTTTTATTTGTTTGTTTGTTTGGTTGATTGAGATAGGATTTCTTTCTGTGGCCTTGGCTATTCTAGAACTGGCTCTGTAGAAAAGGCTGGCCTTGAACTCACAGAGATCCACTTACTTGCCTCTGTTTTCCAAGCACTGGAATTAAAGGTGTGCTTTTAATGCAGAATGTTATCTCACCTTTCCACGAGCATAGGCAGGATGGCCTGACTTCATGTCATTATCAGTCTAACTGGATTTAGGCTCACTGGAACTCTCTGGTTTTATCTGTTTTCTTAGTTTATTCCTTTATCTCACTTATTTGGATTACACATTGCTATTCATCCCCTGTTATGTTTGCCACCTGTTAGCTACACCTTCAATGCTATTGTTTGTGGGTTTGCTTTTTGTTTTCTGGTAGATCTCTGATCTACATAAACTACAACACATCTGTAATTTATCAAAATCTAACTTTAAACTGTTTCACAATGTAAGAATATGCCAGCAAGTTACAAATTACTTCCATGCCCTCTTCGTGCTTGCTGTCATAGTGTTATTTGTATATGTTTTATGAAGACCACATTATCTTTTATTTTTGCTTTAAATAGTTTAACATTTTATTAAGAAATTTAAATGGCAAAATATTATATTTGTTTACTATTTCTGATACTTCCCATAATTTTTTGTAGTTGTAAATTCTCATTAAATAATATTTTCTCTTCTCAAGGAGAACTTTTTTTTATTGCTACTCATATTTAGGTTGAATGCTTTCTGCTTCAGATTCCAAGGAAATCTCTCATGTTGTCTCAATTTTGAATGGCACTTTCCCTTTTAAAGCAGCTTAAAGATACTCCATTATGTTCTGAAATTTAGCAGATGGAAGTTCCAATGTCATCATTTTGTTACTCTACACTTAATGTAGTCTTTGTTTGCACCTTACTAGTATATTCATTTGGGGTTGGAGAGATGACATGGTAGTGTACCTCTCTTACAGAAGACCACAAATCAGCTTCCAGCACCCATGTCAGGTGGCTTACAACCAACCACCTGTAACGCTAGCTCCAGGAGATCTGAGTCCCTGTTCTGGCAGCTGTAGGCACCTGTAGATGCTAATTCCATCACTGCCACCACGTCTATGTTTGTAAGTGTTTAATATTTTTCTAAGAATAGGTTACACCTTCCTCCTTGCTCATATGTACGGATCCACACACAGACACAGACAAGCAGTCAGGCAGGCAGGAAGACAGACATATTCACCTGTGTGCAGACACACACTTAAAATATAAATAAAATACTAAAAATACTCATTTTTAATTATTTTCAAACACTGATTGTAATGTCCACTGGCATTGTTCTCTTTCTGTTTCTTATTGATTTCTTTTGGTTATTTTAATATTTGGGGTTTATAGTCAGAACTAGAGTATGGTCAAGACATTACTACTTTTAAAATGTGTCTGCTTTTTCTTGCTTTTTCTAGTTCTCCTGAGAGCCTAACTGCATACTTGTGAACTTGGTGAAAATTATTTTATCTCTTCTTGGTAGGCTTAGTTCATATCATTTCTGTTGCTACATCTTCTACTTCCTTTATCCTTTCTTTAGCAGTGTTTAATCTGCTGAAAAGTGGATTATGTATCTCCAGTGAATTATATGTCTCAGATACTCTTCCAAATTCTAAAGGTTCTGTTTTATTCCTTTATTGTTTAATCTATTTTTTCATATAATGAACAGTGTTGCTTTAAGCTCAAGTATGTTTTGACCAGCCATTTTTAAGTTACCGTTTGTTAAATCCGTCATTGTAACCATGTCGGGGTCTATAAGCATTTACTATTTTTCTAAGAATAGGGTACACGTTTCTGCTTGTTCGCATGTCTTGTATTTTTTGGATGCTAGCCACTGTAAATGTTTAGTTATTGAGTCCCCAGAGTTTCTGTCTCCCTTTAAACAGTGTTAAAATGTGTCTGAACAGTTATTTGTGGATGAGACTGATCATTTAAAGGCTTGGTTTTAAGCTTTGTTATGAAGGGAATAGAGTAGCCTTAGTGTGTGAATTAGTTTATGTCAATGCCCAAATCTTGACTCTTGGATATAGAATGACTTCCTGATTCATAGCTGAAATCTGCCCATTGTTGTTCAGAGTCCAAGCTTCTCTGTGACCTCTATGGCCATTCCAATATCCTTGTTGCCAGCCACATAGCTACACAGGTTTCATCCTCCTGAACTTATGCATTTACATCCAGCAATGACAGCAACAGACTTGTAGGCATACCGCTGGAGTTTGTTCTCTGTAGACCATCTTATCTAGAATCATGAAATGCCTCCATTTCACCAAAATCCGAACACTATCTATCTTCTTGTCTGTTGTGTGAGCCATGCTCAGAGTGCCTGTCGTCCCTCTGCTATATAATCTAGGAAGCATCTTCAAGGCAAAAGCAGAGCAAGCATACTTTTTGCCACCTATGGTTTCTGTTTCTCATGGATCATTTTCCTGAACAGCTCCAAGGTCCAGTGCCTAAACTAACATTAGCTCTTTCATACAGTTCATCCAGATTTTTACTTGCTTGCAGTGCAAGAGTGGACTGGCTGTCAGCAGTCACCCCTACACAGCTGGAGATGGTCCAGAAGATGTATTTACAGGATTCTATTCAGAACCCGAGTTCTTTCACTAGCTACGGTTCTAATGAGAGTAAATACTTTCTTCACACCTCAATTTATTCAGCTGTGAAACCCAGAGTAAGGATCTGACCAGGCAGGACAGTTTAAGGGATTGTTTGATCTATAATTGTTTCCCCCTTTTTTACCTCACAGATGTCCTTCAGTCCTCCCTTAACCCTTTCTCCAAGTATTCAATGAGGGAATAGAGAATCAATAATAAAAGGCAATAAAGCCCTGCCTGGCTTTTAGTTTACTTTCTGATGGTGTTAAATATGGATGCAAATAAAGGTGTTAGCTCTGGTAATGAAGCATCCCAAGAGGGAGAGTTACAGCACAGGTGATTTTACCGTGCTTGTTTTGTTTTTAAGTAAAGGATGATGATAAAATCTGATTTTTTTCGATTATCCCTATCTCTCAGAATATTCCTAACAGTACTATACTTTTAAAAATGCAGTGGAAAGATATAATCACCCCCAATTAAATCGCAAAGGTACTGTGTGCCACCTGTTAATGGCAATAGTTAAGATGTTCCCTATATGTCTGCATCTGGGATTCTTTCTGGGAAAGGTTAGACATATGCCTTTTAGCTGCTGCAACTGCTTCTTTGTCATTGATGAGCTAAAGAAAGGCTTTGCTGGGTAGACGAGGGATGTAAGTCCCAGAGCTTCTTGTTCATCTGCAACCCCCATTCAAGCCCTATCCAGATGTCTGTGACCACTGGGGTATTTCACCTTCACTGAGCACGGAGACTCGTCACCACCTGAGCCACTTTCCGTACTTCTTACCTGGCAGGCTAGTCTCCTACATTTCTTCCCAATGGTTAATTATGAAATAGGAGAAAAAATGCCTTGAGGTTAAAAAAAAAAAGGCATCCTTAATTAAATGGATATTAGTGTGTCACAGAAGGAAACTCACATAATGGTAACCCAAACTGGAGCCATCAGGACTCTGAACACTGGAAGTTTCCATTCCTATCTCTCCCATTTTAAAATGTGTACCTCATGCCAACCACAGGTTAGGTATAGTTTAACATGCTGATATCATATGCCAGTCTTCACTGTATGTAACATAAACATTTTAGGTAAATATGAAATCATAATATGGAGAAAAGAATAGTAAAAAAAAATAATGAAGCTAGTTGCAATGGATTTTAAGAGAATTTGATAAGTATTTGTCAAACTGAAACTGATTTCTAACCAGCATGAATCATACTGTGAATTCATCACTATGCTAAAAACTTCTTCAAGAAATGACTCTCTCTTCACTCTGCATGCAAATAGATAGTATTTTATATCTTTCAGTATGACTACTGTATGTTTGTAGTTTTAAAAATAGAAAATTTAATCCCAGCACTCAGGAGGCAGAGGTAGGTGGATCTTTAAGAGATGAAGCCATCCTGGTCTACATAGTGAGTTGTAAGACAGCCAGGAGTACATAATTAGACTGTGTATAAAAAAAAAAGTAAAAAAATGAACAGATATTCACATTGTACAATATACAGAAATTGTTCATAGTTTGAAAAGTAGGAAAATAAAAAATAGCATATTCCCAACAACACCCACTTTAAAACTTTCTTCCTTGTTTCTCTCCAATGTTTTGTTCTATGCATATTTTATCTACTTGGAATCACACTGTATAAAAACTTTTGTTACCTTAGTTATTTTTTAAAATTCTCCTTATAATCCCACAGTATTATGCTGCTTTTATAGCTGAATAATTTCCTATCTTATATTCCTAACCATTTTCCCTGGTTATAAACAGGAAAAAAGTTCTTTATTTAGGCAACTCCAATTTAAACCACTTAACGAGTCTAGCATTATTTGCAGTGAAATGAGATATTATCAGAGACAAAGTTTTTGAAGCCTTGCCTCCCCTTCATCCAGTATGAGACAGGCATACCAAAAATGATCATGTAAAAACACATTTGGTACTCAGAACTCTGCTAAGTCCTTTCTATACTTTATTTCTTGACCATAATAAAAATCCTACAAAATGGAGTCATTCCCCTTTAATAGATGGAGAAACTGAGACCCATGGAAACAAGCCATTTAAGTAAATTACGCCATTCACTAAATAGCTGAGATGAGATGTAAGCATAGCCTGTTATTTTAACATCATTCCAAGGATTTTTAAATTTTGTCTGGTGCTGAGGACCAACAGAGGAACCTTTGCTAGCATGCTGGGTATGTTCTCTGATAAGTCAATTACACTCTAGCTAGATGGGAAAACTTGAACACAAGGTGACATGGACCAGTTCACCATGCAGAGTCAATGTAATCAGTTACAAAGATCAAGAAAGCAAAGGGAAAGGCACCCAGAGTGGCTTGGTGATGGTGTAACTGCAGACATCGTTTATATTAGATTAATTGATTATTTCATCTGTTAGTTATTAATAATTATTTATTAACTATAATTAGTATAATATACATTGATTAATAAGTATTTATTATTAATAAAATTAATAGATAATTTTGTCTCTTCAAATCAGAAAGATACATGAGTGGATGGGTCAGAAATCTGAGGTACCAATATGATAAAGAAAGTTATTGCTTTATGTTTTTAAGGATTATACCTTTTTAAGGCATAGTTTCTGTTCAAAGGTCTTCGGAACACAATTGTTCTTTATTAAGTCTGCAGTGATTTCAATGAAGTGTCCCCAAGAGACTCAAGTATCCGAACGGTTGGTCCCTGGTTGGTTTGGGGTGAAGAGTATGGAGCACAGAGGAGGTGAAGTCTTGTGACAGGAGCCTGGAGAGCTTCCAGCCCATTGTTCTCCCTGCCTGCGTCCCCTGCCTGCCACAGAACGTGATCCTTCAGCTTTCTGCTATGGCTGCCCTGCTTCTCCTGCCATCTCTCCATCAAGACATAAGCAAAAATGTACTCCTTGTTCTTTAAGTGGTATTTTATCATAGCAATGAAAAGTAACATTGCTGCTGCAGAGGCTCTTAAAAGGGTTAGGTAAACAATAGGTTCAAAAAGGCAAGTACTTAACTTTCAGTGTTCAAGAAATTTGAAAAACGCTAAGTTACTGATTCTATGGGCCCCAGAAGGTTTGTAATGGAATCTGTCTTATGGATGAGGTAGCAATCCGCAGGACGAATTCCCAACTAATATGATGTAGAAAGTTACTGCTTTGTTTTGTTAATTAACTGCCTAGTCAAATCCTACTAGGATAATTCTTCATGTGCTTCAGGTCCATTTTCTTCATTCAACTAGAATACAAGTGAAAGGCAGAGGATGGATCTTAACTCCAGAGACTAAGAGCCAGAGCAAGTCCCAATCCAGCCTTCACACTGCTCGATACTTTAAGATGAAGCACATGGGAACAGGCTAGGTGGCCAGACCAAAGGCACACAGCCTAGTGATACAGTGTACAGCGGAGCTTGGCATTCACACACAGGACTTGACTCTTACTCCACTCTTTCCATACAGTCTCCCCAAGCTCTGCTCCTTTCCATTATGAGCCATGATGTCTACATTTATGCAAACACCTTCCAAAAGACTGGAATTCAACTGGGTAATTTCCTAGCAGCTGTGTTACCGTGTGTGCCATTATTCAACACGTTCAATCACTATTCACAGCTTCCTGAACCTTCTCTCTGGCTCAATATTAATAAAGATTTTGGTTTGCCTTTTTAAAGGGAGATGAGTGAAAAACAAAAGGTTTTTATCCTGCAAGCTTTACCTATTCCCCAGAAGGTCATTGTTTTGAAGTTATACACATTGAATGCCTAATGTTGTACTCTAACTCAAAGTTGGCGACTACTGCCTTCTTAATGACAGTGGTAATTGGGTGTATGTAACTAGAAGTCATTACAATAAGTAGATTGATTTTAGTTCCAGGCCTGAACATCACTGTCTGCAGTCAGGCTTATAAACAGTGTGGGGATGGAGGGATGGGGGAGTGGGGGTGGGGAATATTCTGGATCGCTGAAGCAAATCATTCAGCATGAATGGTTGAGAACAGCCAGTTCCCTTGCTGTAAGTTGGTCTGGGCGTCATCTCAATATTGTGACAGCCCCTTCTAGGACTTGAGTTTGTTTTAAGAGCTCTTATGTAACTTCACTGTTCAGCAAGTTTCTTTCTTTTTTTTTTAATAGTTGATATGGACGTATGTCAAACACTGTGCCAACATAGACACTATCCAAAGCTGATATTAATTGGGGCTTTTTGGGTGCCAAGTTTAAACACTGTGTTTTGAAGGCTCTGTGATTTCATTTACTTATGTATTTATTTATTGCCTAAATTTATTAGCATGTATCTTTATGTGTTTATGTCCTTGGAGGCCAAAGATTGATGTTGGGTGCCTTTCTCAATTGTGCTCTACCTTATTTTTGAGACAATGTGCCTAATTGAGCCTGGAGCTTACCTACTGAGCTGGGCTGGCTGGACAGAGAATTATAATGACCACATTGGTCTTTGATGCCCTAGGACTGGAATTAGAGATGTGTTACCACATCTGGTTTTATACATAGGTGTAATAGGTGGTTCAAACTCATATCATGCCAGACAGATTAGAATTTTACCAGGTGAGACATCATCTCAGTACTCAGTACAACCTCAGTACTCAGTACTCCCAACCCTTTTTACATTATGTATATGTATATATATATATACATATACACATAAATATGTGTGTGTGTGTATTCTAGCCAGGGCTATATCTATATGTCTATAATACTCATATAGACAGGATCTCATTGTATATATTAGTTATTAATATATATTAGTTTTGAAACAAGGTCTCACTGTTCATATTAGTTTTGAGACATGGTCACACTGTATAGCCCTGGCTATATGAGTACTATAGATTATGTATAAATTATATATGTAATATATATACTCTTATACTCATTTGTATAATTTATAATATATGTTATACATATATTAGAGATCTACGTAACAGCCTTCCAAGTGTTGGGATTAAGAGCATGTGCAAACATGTCTAAGTAGCCTTCTTATACTTTTTATTTTGAAACAGGTTCTGCCAAAGTTGTTTAGCCTGACCTTAATCTTAGTCTGTAGCTCAGGCTGGCCTTGAACATGTGATCCTCACTCCTTAGCCTATGAGATTACTGGCCTGTACCACAAGGCCCTGCTTAAACGGTTTATTTTAAATTTGTCCTCAATAATATCTCATAAGTGCTTTCATCATCTCTAAACATAGAGGTGGAAGCTACCAAAATTACTGTCCCCAGGGCGAAAATTAGGTTTCTCAAGGCCACATGGTAATAAATCACAAAGATGTAACCAAGTTTAAGTTTTCTCTGTGTGCTTGCCACTGTTTAGCATGGATCACCAAATACTCATACTATGAGGCAGCGATCCTTATGGCCATGCAGAGAAGGAGATGGAAGGTGGAGAACCTGGAACTGCAATGACGTCAGTGCTGGGGGCGGGCCTTCAGCCCAGAATCCCACACTGCTGTCTACCCTTTCCCTCACTGTGCTACTGTGAGTCTGAGATAACAAATTCACTCTCTGAACAGTGGGAAGTGGCTGGATGTGCAGGAAGGAGGTACAGACAAAATGTCATCACCATTTCTTTAGGAAGCCCATCTACAGTACTTATGTATGAAATTCTCAAAAACTTCAATAAAAAAAAATCACAAAATATGGAAGAACTGAGCTAACAGAACTGTAAATTTGTTTGCCACTGTCATTAAAAATATGATGATAGGATTTATAGAAGGTCCGGATAATAGAAAGATAAACTATAATAGCAGGTTGAAAAAATCAATATTATTAACATGTCAATTACCTCTGATTGATCCCTAGTTTCAATATAATCCTAATCGACATACTAATAGAAAATTTTAAATTGAACAGCAATACAAGATTCATGTGAAAGCCTAAAGGATGAACATTGCTAGAAATAATTCTTTAAAAGAATAAAAGTCGAGGACTTAGTGTATCTAATTTTAGGAATTGCTACAAAACAATGATCATCAGGGTGACAGGCACTGCTGTGCAGAGAAAAATGCATCAATAGAACATGGTACAACAGTCCAGCAGATCTGGGTATAGACAGTTGATTGATTTTTCTTGCAAGATGTAATGCTAATTTAAGGGAAATAGTCTTTTCAAGGGATTGCAAAACAATTAGATGCTCACATGGAAGAGGAAAAAAAAAAAGGAGAGATAACATTATACCATATTAATTCAAAATGAAACATAGACCTAAATAAAAATCTGAAACAATTAATCTTCTGTAAAAAAACCAAAACCAAAACCAACCAAACAAAAACAGTACTCTTAGGCCAGGGAAAATAGTAATATAGGATATAAAAATAATGAAATCATAAAAGAAAATCTGATAATACAAAAATTACAAACCTTAGCTCTTCAAAGGAAACTATTTAACACAAGAAAAGACAAACCACAAACTGAGAAAAAGATATTTGCAAACATGTATCTGTTAAAAGATATGTGTGCAGAATGCATCAAAGCCCCTTTAAAACTCAATAATAGGATCAATGTTTTTAAATGAGGGAAAGGATTTGTCCTAGTTTCATTTCTGTGGCCATGATAAAATGCCCTATGGAAAATCAAATAGGGAGATATGGTTTATTTTCACTCACAGTTTCCGTTTACAGTCCATCATTGTGGAGACATCAAGGTAGGAATTTGAAGCATCTGCTGATATCACATTGACAGCCAAGAGAAGAAGGAAGTGAACTGATGCATGCTTACTCATACTCAGTATAGAGTATGTATACTCTATGCATACACAGTACAGAAATGCCTGGTCAGGGAATGGTGCTGCCCACAGTGGCCTCGTGTATGCTTTCCAGGTAGTTCAATTGGTCTGGGGCTCAGACAATCGAGCTGGTCTCTACTTCTTCCAGGTAGCCCAGTTGGTGTGAGCCCCTTTCAAAAAGTTCCATTTGTCTGAAAGTGACTCTCTAAAACTTTACTGCTTAGATCATACTTGATGCAGGTTGGGGAGAGGAGGGAGATTTGAGGTAGGGAGTCTAGTGAATCTGCTTGGCCCCAGGGAGCTTCCTAAGCTATTTTAAGTTGTTTACTTCTTGTCTTAAAGCTTCTCTGCAGGATAAAATGTTTCACCTCCTCTTGGAACATCTGTGCCTTGTTGATTTTTTTTTTTTTTTTTTAAGATGGAAGGTATTAACTTGAGTGGCTACACCACAGCTCAGGACCTGGGATTACACCAGACTCTTTTTTACTGCTGGTAACTTGTTCCTTCTCCATTGACTCAAGACTGTTCCCTGAGTTTCTCACCTTTGACCAGGAGCATGGGAGGTAACAACTTGCCCTGGTTGTCAAGTTGTACCACTCTTCCTGACAACAGCACCAGTAGGCCTTCCCTACAGCTATGGCCCAACAGATTGGTTTGCGTCATTGTGTGTCCAATAAGACTCACAGTGGTGCAGCCACTAGTGAGCCACTCTTGCTCTATCTTCCAATTAGGGAAAGATCTAACTCATCTTGTCTTTCCCAGTTTGCCACCCCTATTATGGAGACTGCTTCTTTGTCTGTGGACATTGGTGTTATGCAAACCTCATTTGAATGCTACAGAGATAGAATAAACAATATCTAAGAAATATTAACAATGAATGCGAAGCTTCTCCTTGGAGCTTATTAAAAAGTACTCCTCCTTTCTTCTTGTACCTCATTTGATGTGTGGATTATGTTTTGGCCCCTTGTTCTGGAAAGACTCAGTGAAGCAGTATTCGGCAAAACCAGAACGGGGAAGTGGGAAGGGGTGGGTGGGAGGACAGGGGAAGAGAAGGGGGCTTACGGGACTTTCGGGGAGTGGGGGGCTAGAAAAGGGGAAATCATTTGAAATGTAAATAAATTATATCAAATAAAAAAAATTAAAAAAAAAAGTAAAAGTACTACCCTTGTTTTCATCCCCTTTCCCTTCTGAACCATCAGCATCTTCACCCTTTTAACCAGAGCAACATTAAAAGTGACCAAAAAGCTAGAAGGAATCAAAACAAAATTTTTGAGTTCTGAGGAGAAAAACCCTGAAGGCTTTGCTAGGGTCCAGGGCTGCTTATAAGAATTTATCCTTCAGCTGCCCAAATATCCCCTTCTCCCCACAAAAACAAAATGAAAGATGCGAACAGAGATGGGAGGGGCCAGAAATTCTCTATGCACATCTATTCATAAATCAGACTAGCCAAGCAGCTGTGTGGGCCAGGTGAGGAGACAGGAAATGCACTAGGGAAAGAGTGCAGGGGCCCCAGTCGGCTCGCCTCAGTTCAAGATAGTATAACCAACCATCACAAACTGGGTGGTTTAAACAAAAGAAATGGATTTCTCAAGTTTGGGGGACTGGAAGTCCTAGATGAGGGCAGCATAAATGTATTCTGGGACGGACACTTGTAGCAGTTTAAATGTGAAACATCCCCCATTATCTTACATAACTGAACACTCTGTCCCTAACTGTCAAAAACAGTTTGAGGCACTGTTTTAGGGCTGGGAGAATCTTTAGCAGACAGAGCCTTGGTGCAAGAAGTATGTCCTTGACCCTGCGAGGGAGTGCTTCCTGAGTTTTATAGCCTTGTTCCACTTCCTCTTCGTTCTCTGCTTCCTGTTGGAGGATGAAGATGTGATCTCTCAGCTTCCAGCTGCAGCCTCCTGCTGCCCACTGTCATGGCTCCCCTGCCATTATGAACTGACCCGCCAGAAACAAACCCAAACCCAAAGTAAACTCTTCCCACACCTTGTTGGTTTTGGTCACGGTATTTTATCGCGGCAATAGAAACGGAACGACTACAAACCTCCTCCTACTTTGTAGATGCCTTCCTTCTTAGAACGTCTTTACTTGGTAGAGAGCAGAGGCGGGTGGAAGATCTCTCATGCTTCTAACAAGACACTGATTGCATCTTGTAGGTTCTACTCTCCTGACATATTCACTTCCCCAAGCCATGCTTCCAAACTCTGTCATGTTGGGTATTAGAGTTTTGACACGGGGACATGGGGACAACACACTCGACTCATAGCTTAGCCTTTATTAGTGCAGTTTGTTGAAGCACTCATGAATTGTTTCCTGTGGTCCAGCAGGCCAGAGTGAGCTGTAGTAGGTGCAACATTTGAGTTTTCTTTCCAGCTAAGATGCCCTGACATGAAGCCTCTTGGATGTAGCCTGCCAGGGTGTGTAGAAAAGGTCAGGCATTATTGAGTCCACCACACTGGAACCTATAAACCCCATATCCTACAGAATATGGAGTTATGCCTCAGAGGAGCTAAAGACAGTGAAGCCAACTGTGGGAAGGCACTACCAACCAAGTGGAAGGGCTGTTAGGAAACTGAACCTGCGTCACTTGTGCCTCCTGCTCCAATGCCCCATTGGGAAGACAGGTGGGAGTGACCCAGATCCAGCGTCTGGCTCCTTCCTCCTAACCCACCTCTCAGCCAAAGCCCTGGAGGCACAGAGGAGGAGCATGTATAAAACCTAGCATGAGGAGGCCACTGTACATGGGTGACCCTATAAGTCCAGGAAACAAGTCAAAGATCATGGGTCTGCCTAGGATAGCATCAAAGAACAATAAAGGGATATCTCTAGAAGCATGAACTAAACATGGAATGAGGGAAGTTGCAGATATACCCATTGCTGCGTTTGGTTTATGTGTCTATAAAAAAAAGTAGCTGGCATACTACACATACTCTTACCTTTCTTATGTGGATGTACACTCACACATGTATATGTATTTAAAGTATGCTATGTGCACAATGCAGAATAAAGAAAATGATCTTAAACATTATGGATTTTCTGAGGAATTGTAAAATTATAATACATATATACATAAATACATATATATACATATGTGCATATATACATATGCACATATACATATATGCATATATATCCCCCTAGATAGAAGACATTGATGCACCAAAGAAAGCATTCCATCCATGAGCAAGCTGCCGAACCAGTAAGGTTATTGGGGTTGCTAATGGTGTGTACATGACTCTCAGGCAGTTTCACCACCAGGAAGCCCCACCCTAGTCAGCCTGTTTTTGGTTTTGTTTATTTTGTTTTGGACATGTCTCACTATATCACCTTGGCTGGAACAGAGCATACATGCTGTGTAGACCACACTGACCACAAATTCCTAGAGATCCAACTGCTTCAGTCTTCCAAGTGCTAGGATGAAATGCCTGTACTATCAGGCCTGGTCTATGGTTTACCTTTTATATAGTGGTCATAGGCTTCTGGAGTGTCTAATGAACTGCCTGAATCTCATAACCCTTGCCTTCCCTCTAGGAGAGAATGTTGCTAGATTGGTCTCTTGAGAGCCTCCTGTGGGGGATTCCAGTTTCTCTGCTTCAGTATGCTGACGGTCATATACAGCATGCATATGGGCATATCTCCACTACAGTTCAAGTATCTGTAAAAGGAATCAAAACCTTACTTTCATACTCAATAATATAAACTTGCATTTGTTATGCACAATCAACAAATAAATAGAAACACCAACAATAACAAAACCTCAATGTGGTCTTTTATGCACAAGTCCTTGCAAAATGTATTTTATTTGGGCATATTTAAACTGTCAGGCAGTTGATAATGGGAAAGGAATTCAGATGGAGTTTCTCAGAGAAGCAGGATATATGTTGTTCAGTATCAAGGAAACACCCCTAGGTTCTGAATCCTCATTCCGCCCTAGGCTCTAGGAGAGAACTTAGCATGTATTCCCATTTCTCACAGCAGCTCTTCGGGTAGGTATCATGGCTATTAGCACACCGATCTTCCCCCCCTCCTCTTGCAATTCCTTGCTCTATTTTCACCAGCTACCATTATTTGAGCTCCTACCACTTTACTACACTTGACACATCCATTATGGAAATGTACAAGGATATGACTATTTCATCAGAATGAAGTGAAGAGTGTATGCAGGTATGGATTTTATAATCAGACTGACTGGAGTTCAAATTCTGGGTCTTCCACTTGCCATGTGAAGTTGGACAGGTTATTTAACCTCGCTGACCCACAGTTTTCTTATGATAACATCTACCTTCCTGAGAAGCATGAGAAATCAATGAGACAGGCTATGGAAAGCACCCAGCCCAGTGCCCAGCAGGCAATTTCTTTCCAGCAGCCACCAGCTCCCCAGCTCCTGCATAGCCACAGGCACAATATCTTAGTGTACACAGGACCCAGACTCTCAGCGCTCACTCTCCCTCCCTGCTGAATGCACAGAGATGCTCAGACATCGCCCCGCTAGGAAGGTACCTTTCCAGACACACCAATCAATCACTAGAGGCTTGACTACTCTCTCAATCTCTGTGCACACTCACTTCTTAATCAGCTTCCTCTTGTCAAGATTGGCCTTTATTGCCTCCATGTGCTTCTCTCTCCTCTGAATGGGAATTTATGCTCCCTCCCAGCATTCATCTCCCAGCTACTTCTGCCAACAGTTACTGAGGCAAAGACTTAATTTTTTAAAGGAATGTCTACTTTTCCTTGACAGCAAATTATGCTGGGCAGGTCTCTGAGGTTCCAACAACCCTTCCTTTGAGGGATAACTGGATGTGGACTCGGAAAGTGGATTATCCATCTCTGCCTCTGCTTCAGTCTTTCCCACTAGTCTCACTTTGGCATTCCCTTACCAAGTTGCCTTTGTCTGTTATAATTACGGTGATCTCACCAAGCTTTTTCAATAACTTAGAACACTATGTAGGTTCCTATTATTTTCAGTGACTTTGATTTCCCTCAATCTTCTCAGATGTATATATTTATTTTTATGCCAGACATATTTATTCCTAAATTGGAGGAAGCATTAATTTTTGATAGCTTAATATACAATTATATAATGTAATATAATATATAATAAATATATACTATGTAGTACATAGTATATAATGTTTAAGTAATAAATAATATATAATAAGTAATACGTAATATTATATATAATATATAAGGTATTATGTACATAATACTTGTCATCATTATCCTTTTTTAATCCCCTTTCTCCCCATTTAGTCCCCCAATGGCTATAATATTGAAGAAATACACCCTCTTTCGTGGCAAAGAAGGACAGGGTTGGCCTTGTGAGCACCTTGTTACCTATGATAAACTGTTGAAGGGACCAGTCTTGTGCCAGTGTCCATGGCTGCTGTGTGTTCATGACGGCAAAAGCCCATCATATCTGAGTGGCAGCCTTTCGTGGTACCCTTCACCACCTTCCAACTTTTCTTTCTTTCTACCTTCTCTCCCTTCATATCCCTGGGCCTTTCAGAGCAAAGTGTGTATGGGGGGGCTGGAGGGTGGGAGTTGATGGTGCCATATTATCTCTTTACATTCTTTTCCTACTGGGCAGATTCCTTTTCCTCTTCTCCAAGTCCTTCCAGATACTCTCCTCTTCCTACCCAACAATCCGTTATGTTTTTTTTTAAAGTTAAATAAAAGCCCTCCAAATCAATAAAACACCCCCAAAACCACCAAACTGTAACTAAATAAAAGCATACATGCAAACAAATATACCCCCCCCAACAAACACCTCCAAAAAGAACCACTTGTGGTATCCTTTTGGCCAGCTACTTCTGAACATGAGGCCTGTTCTAAAGTGGTTGATATACCTGCTATCATTCCCTTGAAGAAAACTGATTTTCTTCTTCTAACAGGTATAAATGACAAGTCAGTTGTTAACCCTTACCCTAATGGCTAGGTTAAGGTGTTCATTCATTCATTCGTTCGTTCATTCATTTGTTCATTTAAAAACGTAACAAAATAAAATATAATAAGATAAACCTATCACATCAACGTTGGACAAGACAAACCAGCAGAAGGGAAAGAGCCCAGGAGAATGCACAAGATTTGGAGACTCACTTGTTCACCCACTCAGGAGCCTCATAAAAACACTAAATACACAGAGGACCTGGTGCAGACCTGTGCAGGCCCTGTACATGTTGTCTCAGTCTCTATGAGTTCATATGGGTTTTGATCACGCTGATTTAGAGGTGTCCTCCATCCCCTCTGACTCTTACACTTTCTTCTCAGCCTTCCATGGGGTTCACTGAGCTCTAAGGAAAGGATTTCATGGCTGAGTGTTCCAAAGACTCCTACTTCTATTGGAAAGACTCTTAAAACCTCATTTGATAAAGTTTATTGTTGTTGTTGTTAATTTTGAAACAGTAAGAATAAAATTAGGGTGGCTCATTATAGTTGCTGAAGAACAAGTAGCTGTTGGTTAATTCCTTCCAATGAAACATCAGCTCTCCCTCCTCAGCTAAAACAAGGCCTTCTGTGTTGACTTCCCTGAATAACCTGGGCCACAGCAGAAACTATTCTCTGCTCCCACAAAACTCATTTATTCTTTTGCTATAATTCTCCTCATATCATGCTGAAATTTTCTTTTATGGATTTGCCTCTTCCTACAAATCAATACTTGTCTAGACAGCCAGGTTAGTTTGGTTCCTGTTTTCCTTACGTACCTTCAGTGCCCAGCACAATGCCTTACATATAACAGGTGTTCAAAACTGTTTTGTTTGTTTGTTCATTTATTTTTCAAATATAGGATGTTATAATATATGGTCTTATTATATATGGTCTTGAACTCACTATCCTCTTGCCTCAATTGCTTGAGTACTGGAATAACAGAAATGTGCCACCACACTAGACTTTCAAGAAATAGTTCTAAGCAGTCTATTTTTTAAAAAATCTAATGGTAAAATAATTAATGAATTTAAATATTCAAAAACAACATCTGGTAGAATGCTGATATGGAGACAGAGTATATTACTTCAAATTCAGAGAAAAAATGAAAATAATCTTCCCACACGGGCTCTTGAAGTACCCAGGTAGGTGGAGAATGCTCTCCATGACCTTGGAAAGTGTTACTTTGACTTGAATACGTAAAATAAGAGACCAGAAATGGAGTCTTTATTCAGAAGTGAATGGCTAAGGATAGATGAGATTATCTCTTCAAATGCACTGAACCTCTCAGGGGAACTGCCGTTGGAAGGTTGATACTGAAGATCTTGGTCTAGGTGTGAACACAGAAGAAACAGAATATAGAATGGACACAAATGAACTGTGAATGCCCGAACTAGTAGGTACCACAAGCCATGGCTTGCTCCGTTCTCACCCTTCTGATGGCACTTGGAAAGTTCAAGGGAATCCTAGTCCAATGCCCTTTAGCTAATATCAACTGAGATCATCAAGAGGGCGGGCATCCAAATTAATAATCATGGAAACATGGTGCCCCCCGATTCCCAGCATAACTTGAACACAATTTCTCAGGCTCTAAACCCCAGCTTCGTTCTTCTATAAAATGAGCTTAGAAACAATTACAAAGGAAAGAAAGAAAATCATAATCTTCTAGGTGTCATGAGGATTGAGTGAGGTAATAACTGCTACTTGACTTTTAGGAAAAAAGACTCAAGCAAATATCGTGATCAACTTTCCATTTTCAAATCCACAGTGTTTACCCAGGTTTAAGCATGCATCCTGTGGTCCTGAGTAGTTTGTCTTGCCCTCACATCATTAAGACAAAGCTTAAATTTGGGGTGCCAGACATGGGTCCTCCATTATTTTCCATGGTTATGAGTTCCCTTTAACCATAAATCCTATCCCTGGTCTAGAAGAACCTCATGACTGGGTTCAAAATGCAGACATGGTTCTACAAACTGGTTGAGTCCTAAATCCTCCCCCCACAGTTTCATGTTGCTGACTATGTTTGTCACAATCCATTTTGTTGTTGCTGTTGTTAAAATCAGTGGGAAAAGAAGAGTCATGAGATAGAGAACCTCACTGTAACAGAGCGAAGAAGTCCCTCAGGTGGTGGTGGGACATGAGGCTCAGCACATGCATCCTCCCTGCTACCTCTCTGTACGATGGACTCAGTTTTGCTGTCTCACTGTGTTGTACATTTGATATCTTCTGATAGCCCATTTTATTCATATGTTTCTTCTAGGGAACATACTCTGCCTTCTTCCTGGGATACCATTTCCATCAGATGTACAAGCTATTTACTCCATAAGCTTTCTCTTAATGTTTTTCTGGGTCCTGCTGGGATCTTCGGGTTCTACACCTCCACTGTAACTATGACTACACATGCTGTTGAATGCTATGCTGGCTGATCATGCTAGTTACTATGTATATCATTTCCCAATGCTACCTTATATCTGAAACATTAAACAACAGTGACCAGAATCCTGGCTTTATTTATCTCTATATCCCCAACACATGCTACGATTCCTTACACAATTTTAAAACTCCTTCCTGCTTTAAGGAACGAAATTAACTTCCATAGTACATTTCTCAGCCTGGCCATGTTTCTGCCTAGGAAATTCCACAGCTATAGATGTATGAACTATGGAAAGCAATGCTACAGCAGGGACTGCAGCCACTTGCCTAATAATAGTCCTCACGGGAAAGTTAGACTGTTGGCTACAGCATGGATCACAGTGTGTAACCATCCATCCATCCAGTCATCCGAGTCAACCTTAATGGTCAGTGAATGACCCATGTCATAGTCCCAACTCCCTCCCATCCATCAGATTTATTGATTAGGGTAGCAGTGTTAACGTGTGCTTCAAGGAACACAAATAATGTGGAATAACATGGAAAAGAATTTGCTGTGGTTAACAGGAAAATGTGCCATACTCTATTTAAGGAGTTATATACTTCATTTACCCTATCAAATTGTCTGAAAAAAATCTATTTACTATGCTTAGACTGATGTTTTTCAAACTTATTTGAGCACTAGAACTCCTTTTCTTTGTTAAAAGTATTTTCATGGAAGGGAATTAGTGTTCTGGAAACATACTTTGAGAAATTATAGGTACAGGAATTCCCCTAGATCATAGCACATCTTTAAAGACAGATTTCTAGACAAGGGAGCCCACAAATGTTGTTGGTGTATAAAATGCTTTTAAAACTATAAAGCATCATATATATACATATATAAATTATACATATGTATACATATGGTTGTGATTAAATTTAGCTCACTATAGAATTAATGTGTATAGATAAAGCATAATCTATTTATTTTCTCCTCTAATCTGGGCTCTGTCTCAAACTCTCATATAATGGATGGCAATTTCTGTGCAAACTAAACGTACTATTCAGCATCAACTCATTCCAATTCTATAATTTAGGCCCTTTATAATGGTGTCCAATGTCTCTGATTTAAAACAAAAAAAAAAAAAAACAAAGCTATGTTCAATTTCCTGGATGGTTTCTCCCTTTCCCTACTCCTCCCTGAACACGTGGCCCAGGGTATTCTGGGCTGTGGTGGCTGAGAAGTAGACAAGGTACAGCAGATTCCTTTTGCTTGGAACTCTGGGCCATGACCCTGGGTTACTTGGCTTTTCTGCCCTGCTCTATGAGTGTGGCAGGAGTCTAGTCTGGTGTGCTCCTTAGCTTGGTCTGAACATTGCTGCCCTCTGCTTTCATCCTTGGCTTCAGCCCCACATCAAGATAAGTCTGACACTTATCAGTTGCTCCTTCTCCACTCTGTTGTGGGGTCCTACTGTCTGATTTCTAGTTCCCACATGTTCACTGCTCCACCAGGGAACCTGAAAACCCTTTGCAGGTTCAGATGTGGTCTAAAGGTTCAAAAAGTCTAAGGCAAAGGATAGGAATAAGAACAAGTTTGCTACAGTGGTGGATCTGTTTAGCCTGTGAGCTCTCGCCTTGACTTGGAGAGTTCTATAACAATGCGTCACCCAAGACACCCTCAGAGTGAGAAAGAGACTTTTCCATATGACTTATGCATTTGAATGGTGGAACATTTGGCTTGTGTATATAAGACCCTGTGCCCCAATCCATAGGTAAATTAACAAGCCAGTTAAAAAACCAACTAACCAATGAGTTCCTAGTTTGACTTAGATCCTTTCCCTAGTGGGCAGCTGACTCTGTGGTTCTCATAATTTGGTCCAGGGAAAGGGGGCCTGTTGGGTCAAACCCAGTGGTTAAGCATGTTATCCATGCAACTGGAGATTTCTGTCTACAGTTTGATTGACAATCTTCCTTTTCTGCCATATAATTGTACTTCACAAGTTAAAATATTAATATTTCTTCCTTTTGACTTACCATTCTTTTCTTAGCATGAATGGATATTCTTAGTGTCTTAAGACAATGCTACTCTAACCAGAAACCTCAAAGTATTCTTTTTAAATCAACAAAAGAGCAAACAGAATAAAGCTTATAAAAACCTGGATATAGTAACAGTGGGAGCTTCTGGTTGCATGGGGACACTCAGCTTTATGCACATAAAGACCTGAGAGTTAACAAAGTCTGGAAAGAACACAGAACAGGGTGCCTTGTTGGGTCAACAATATGTAATAATTCCTATAGCTTCTGACAATTAATTAACCCCATTGGCACTTCTATATCTCATCAGAGTTTGAAACAAACATATCTATTATGGTATCCCATAAGATTCCCATAAAGATTAAATGTGATTAATTATATAAAAACTGTAATGAGTCACACAAATATTAGTATCACTTTCTAGCTTGCTCTCACCAGGAGACTATGATAATTACAACTATGTACTGTTATGTGCTTTGAGTGCTATAAAAGTGTAGGAAGATTTAAATGGACCAGGTCATCATACCCTTCAACATGTTTTAAGGGAAGCACTGGTATTTTCCTCATTTTTGAGGATAAGGAAAACCAGCTATAGGCAGGCTAAATCCTTGGTTCCAAGCCACCCAGCAATGGGTGACAGAGCCAACATTCAAACCTAAATAGTTGGTCTTCGCAGTTCAAGCCCTTTACTACAGTGCCAGAGTGCCCACCCCCAAGCCTCCTACAAAGAAGGAAAGGGCTGAGAATGTCCTGGAACTCACAGCCAAGGACACAATTCAGAATCCAAAACCACTGCTCAAAGACATCCAGCAAGTTAAACACAACTAAGCCTGGAATGAAGGTAGTGACTTCTGGGCTAAGGTCATTTCTCCACTGCATCCTGACAAGGGCCCAGATGCCCCAAACAGATAGCTACAGGCATTTCGTCTTCTAAACTCAACCTACCCTGGAAGTATCAAAAGCTTTGAGATCCTGAGAACAGACATGCAAAGGCTTCACCTCTCCCACCAACATCCCAATTCAGATCCAGTTTGTCTTGTGAAAGGAAGTTGGCCATTTGTGTCAGGGTATATTACCTTCACCCGTTCTCACCTCCGTCTGCATGAAAATGAGACAACTAATTCATTTTAGCAGTTTTTTCCTTTATGCCCAAAATGGATCCGGTGGTGATGATGATGTGGGGAGATAGACAGTGTTTCCAGGCACCAAGTCCTTCATTATGGATTAACACACAGAGAACGTTGCTTCCCTCATACTCAGGCTCATCAAGACTGCCTGTGGGAGTAGGGAACCTATGCTTTGGTTTTGAAGCTGGAAATAAAGTACCTTGTTTCCCCCTGATATATCTGGCTTGACAAAAAGAAGAAATTCAACTCTAGGAAGGGTATTATGCACTCTGTCTGCATTTATGCAGATAATGGAATATTTATTTCCATCAGTTGAAGAAGGTCGCCAGCTGCCATGTACAAAAATACTCCAGAGGGTGAACTGCTGCTTCCACATGACTTAAATTTAAGCCCTGGCTCTACTGCATACTTGCTGTGTGACCTTGGGGCAGTTATATAATCTCTCTGTGAAGAAGTGTCCTTGGCTGGAACATGGAGACATAGTTTCACCATATATATAGTCCTTGTGAGCATGGGACAGGACAGATGAGTGGAGGAAGGTTGTCGTACAGTGAGCATCTTTAGGAAGGTAGCAGTGATGTCCTCACCCCTCACCCCTCATGCCCTCTGTGTCTGTGCTCTTCAGTAATGCTCAGTGCTTCAGAAATGAGCCACACTAGAGCCTGCTACACCCAGCCCCACTGTTTCAATCACTGGCAATCAATTATATTACACATTCTTGCAAGGAAGGGAACTGTTTGGGAGTGTGAAAGAAGAGCCAAGAAGATCCTGTTGAAATTTCTGAGGCTCTAATAATGTTAAAAAAACGTATGATATTGATACAGTGACAGGCAGGTGGATCAATGGAATAGGATTGAAGACCCAGAATGAACCCACACACCTATGGTTACTTGATCTTCGACAAAGGAGCTGAAAACATCCAGCGGAAAAAAAAAGATAGCATTTTCAACAAATGGTGCTGGTTCAATTGGAAGTCAGCATGCAGAAGAATGCGAATTGATCCATTCTTATCTCCTTGTACTAAGCTCAACTCCAAGTAGATCAAGGACCCCAACATAAAGCCCGACACACTCAAAGTAATAGAAAAGAAACTGGGGAAGACCCTTGAGGACATGGGCACAGGGGGAAAGTTCCTGAACAGAACACCAATAGCTTTTGCTCTAAGATCAAGAATTGACAAATGGGACCTCATAAAATTACAAAGTTTCTATAAGGCAAAGGACACCATCAAAAGGACAAATTGGCAACCAACAAATTGGGTAAAGATCTTCACCAACCCTTCATCTGACAGAGGGCTAATATCTAATATATACAAAGAACTCAAGAAGTTAGACCACAGAAAACCAAATAACCCTATTAAAATGGGGTACAGAGCTAAACAAAGAATTTTCATTTGAAGAACTTCGAATGGCTGAGAAGCACCTTAAGAAATGTTCAACATCATTAGTCATTAGGGAAATGCAAATCAAAACAACCCTGAGATTTCACCTTATACCAGTCAGAATGGCTAAGATCAAAAACTCAGGAGACAGCAGGTGTTGGCGAGGATGTGGAGAAAGAGGAACACTCCTCCACTGATGGTGGGATTGCAAGCTGGTACAACCACTCTGGAAATCAGTCTGGCGGTTCCTCAGAAAACTGGGCACGACACTTCCAGAGGATCCTGCTATATACCACTCTTGGGCATATACCCAGAGGATTTCTCAGCATGTAATAAGGATACATGCTCCACTATGTTCATAGCAGCCTTATTTATAATAGCCAGAAGCTGGAAAGAACCCAGATGTCCTTCAGTGGAGGAATGGATTCAGAAAATGTGGTATATATACACAATGAAGTACTATTCAGCCATTAGAAACAATGAATTCATGAAATTCTTAGACAAATGGATGGAGCTGGAGAACATCATCCTAAGTGAGGTAACCCAGTCTCAAAAGAACACTCATGGCATGCACTCACTGATAAGTGGATAGTAGCCTAGAATCTTGGAATACCCAAGACACAGTCCACATATCAAATGATGTCCAAAAAGGAAGGAGTGGCCCCTGGTTCTGGAATGGCTCAGTGCAGCAGTGTAGGGGAGTACCAGAACAGGGAAGTGGGAGAGGGTGAATGGGGGACTGGGGGGGGTGTATGGGACTTTCGGGGAGGGGGGATCAAGGAAAGGGGAAATCATTTGAAATGTAAATAAAGAATATATTGAATAAAAAAGAAATGTAGATGTAGTATATATTCAATAAAAAAGAAAAGAAAAAAAAGAAATTGCTGAGGCTCTGAATTCAAATTGTTCTCATGGTCAGATTGATGACATCTGATTGTGGATAACACAAGTGACTGAAGGTTTCCAGAAAAGAAACTAACAACGTGCAGGGGTTCTTTTAGGACATTTAAGTGGCCACAGAATAGAGGAGAAATTACTTGGACCACAGCTAAGAACGAGTCTTATAGCCTTGAATTTTTTTTTTTTAAAAAATCAAAACCAAATCTGGGAATGGTGGATCTTATCTATAACCTCAGCTACTTAGAATGCTAAGATGGAAGGACTGTAAATTCAAAGCTAGTCTGGGTTACAGAGCCTTGATTCCAAGGCTAGCCAGGGCAAGTTAGATTCTGAATCATAATTAAAGAAAAAATTAACATATTATATATATATTATATAATACAAAAGAATAATTTTTCATGACCCAGGAAAATTGTATAAAATTAACCCTGTAGAATTTTTAAATAAAATGTTATTGTCCACAACATTTTATTAGCCATAAGTGTATTGGCTCCATTGTCAGAATTGACTAGCTGCATGAAACCATAAGGTCCCCAAACTAACAATACTTACTCTTTGGTCCGAAAGCACTTGCAGGTTACCAGTTTGGAGAAGCAAATAATGGCACATTTGCTATTGGTTATAATTTTGCCTGTGCCATGGTGTTCCCTGTAGAAATATTTTAGCACATTGGCAAGGTCACAGTGGGACATGAGATCTGTTTGTTTAATCACTGCTTTCATGGTCATCAGAAAAGATGGTAAGGAATGGGGTAGATGGAAGAATTCAAAAGATGTGTTGGAGACTTTTGAGGGGGAAGGGCAGAATGAGATCTCAAGGAAGTTAGAATCCCAAGGTCTAGGATCCTGGGACATATAGGAACTCGAAAGTGCTTACAAGCTAGAGCATCCTTAGCTAAAGCTCAGCTTCACACGAACTGCTCATGTTAATATTCTGCCATCACTCTTGATCTGGTAATTGTGCCACTTGGGCTCCCAAGCACTAAAATTAAATCTGGGGATTTGTCATACACCTTCCCCATGCGGTGGTAACACAGAAGGTGGGAGCTCCAACCATCAGAATGAATGACTCGACCAGTTCATTTGTCTCCAGAAGGTAATTGGGATTTAAGTTACAGTCTTGGGAAGAAATACATCACATCGCATGATCACTCGCATTAATGGCAACCTGCATCTACTGTTCACCCCAACCCAAACCTCCTTCATCAGAGCAGGTGACTGGGCTACAGGATAATTTGGCTCTTTTCCTGCTGCCTACCTGAAATATCAGACCCCCGCTGAGATGACAGTGGTGGGGGATGGTGACTGTGACTACCCTACCTCTGAGCTGCTGGTAGCCAGTTGCCATTTATTCATTCATTTATCTAGGCACAGATAAGAATTGACTGAGGACCTGTTCAATGCCAAGTTTGAAATTGGCACTCCGAATCCAAAGGAGAATAAATCACATTTATTCAACTAACATATGGATTCAAACAGGACCAGGAGATCCCATGCCTAGAATCAGAATTGTCTCTCATTCCCTTCCTCCCTCTCTCCCTCCCTCCTCTAGAAACAGTATTCTCCACTCCTACTCATTTGCAGCTGAATATGCGGCCATGTCTCTCAGTTAAATTTATTTTTTAAAAAACCAGCATCACAATGAGCCATAAGCAGTGAAGATGGTAAAGAGAGCCACACTCATTCCCTCCTCAGGCACAGATCTGCTGAGGGAATACAGCTTTATAAAGAACACGAGTGTGAAGGTGCCTGTGCTATTACAGAGGCAAGATGTGAGGGGTCTCCAAGGCCCATCGTTTTCTCTTCAAGAAGGAAGCTTGTGGAATGCAACTTAACATCACAAGAAGGATGTAACAAACTTCTTATATATTCTTAGAGAGGGAAAGGAGTCAAGTATGGGATCAAGTTAACTCTTTCCTTGTCTATACTGAAGGCCCTGTGCCAAGCAAGAAAGACAAAGAAGCCACAACATCCAGGGTGTGAAGGTCCTCCTTCTCTTCAGAAAGGAAGTCTAAAGAATATTCTATTGTATTTCATCACCGTCATAGGAAAGGCTATTATGATGTCCACTCTTCTGGCTCAGATCAAAATTTAAGTCTATATCTCAAATTCACCTTGGGCAAACCAAGAAACTGGATTCCATTTGAAAACAGGTGTCAGGTGAGAAAGAGCCAAAGACCATACACACACACACACAGAGAGAGAGAGAGAGAGAGAGAGAGAGAGAGAATTCTGAGAATGTCTTTCTCTACTTGAGTTTCATAAATGGACACTGGTCAGGCATAAAGGGAACTATCGCTTTATTAATTTCTTGCCGTCATTTTTGTTTTTAGGGATGACAAGAAAGGATGTGCTCTTATAGCTAAAAATTTGACTGCCAGTCTCCTGTCACAATGGGTTATCTGGAGGCAGATGCAGAGATGCAGGGTCAGCTAGAGATCAGAGAAGGAAGTAGGAAGTGCATTAGATAGAGCGAGAGAGCTGAGGTACCTACCAAAGGCCTTGCACCTTGTGGGAACTCCGGGATAAGCAGTGAGCACTTAGGTCATGTATGACAAGCCTCAGTTGCCTGGCTGGTCCAGTCTGCTTCCTCACTTCACCTAGTCACTAGAGAAATGATTCCTAAAGGAGCATGACCCAACAGGGTAGGGCTTTTCACTGAGGTGGGTCATGGAAGTGCCTCAAGTACAAACTTAAAGCTGATTACATAAGTGAGCAATTCAGGGACAGGGGGAGGAAAGGTGGCATTACTCTTTCCAAATTCCAGTGGATCACACCCATAATCCCCAGGGGTGATTGCTGCCTGATAACTTGGGTGGCTGGGAAGAGGAAGAAGTGCTATCTGACTGGAGCTTTGGCCTTTAGGCAAATGAATGCAGTGATTCTCAGCTAAAACCTGGTAAAGAGAGAGAACTGAAGGCACACTCTTCTGTTCACTGTTCCCTCTATGTTCTCCTGCTGGTATCTGCCCCAGGGGAACATACTAGCCAGTGAGGGAGCAACATGAGGTGATGTAGTTTTCCCGGCAGGCAGCAGAAGGGAAGAGCACACTGCAGATCTACAGGGAAAGCAACACATTCCAAGCACTCTTTGATGCCAGATGTTGGTGGGCATAGAAAGTAGAATCCAGTGCAAATTAAGGGCCCATAGTTAAATTCTGTGATGCCTTCAGTGCCAGATCAGTGTATTGGACTTAATCCCTACAGTTTGGCCAGAATTTGGAAAGGTTGCATGGGAGAAAGTCTCTTGAGAGAGGTTGGTCTGCCACCTTCTTTATTAAATTTTATTCCCATGTGCCAGAGAACACCTTGCTTCTTCCTCTAGCTCAGCATTTCCAAACCATGCATTTCAAACAATAAAACCTGAGTTAATTGACACAATATTCTCTTTTCAAAAAGAATATGCAAGAGATAGTATCAAACTAGTTACTATTGACCATGTTAACAGTTAACCAGAGTTCAGAAAGACATGTGAAGTTTCCCTAGTTTACTTGTGTGCACAGTAACTGAGTTGGAATATGAGATGTGTTTATGTGCATTTCAATAACGTTTCTGAAGACATTGTTCTAGTAAGTGTGGGGTCATTGGAGGTATTCTTTAAAAATGTTTGTGATTGACCTCCCCTTCCCATCTCTGCAATGTATCAGGACTGGGGTACAGGGGTACAGATTAGAGATAGCCTTAGAATCAAGGTTGGGAGGGGCGGGATAAAGCCAATATAAAATGGTTTCTTATCATCATAGCATCTTAACATTGTCTAAAGGATAATCTAAAAATGACTGATTTGCCTATTTGGCTTTTCATACTTTAGTCACTGTCATAACTCCCTCAAACAGGGTCTAAAGATCTTATTCAGTTCAGCAACTGACCTAACCTTCCAGATCTGGACCAAGGGAGAGGTTAGGGCAAGGGAAATGTTCACCTGTATGTCTACAGGTTTAGCATCTCCAGAACTTTGACTCAGCACCATTTACAGATGTATACATTCCCTTTCCTAGCCAGCTATGTATGAGTCCATGTTATAACCTCTGCTTCCAAAGTTGCTTGAGGGTGGCTGGCTCTACCATAGTAACTGTGTGAACAGCCCAGCAGCCTTTGGTGCATAGGTTAGAAGCACATGCATTTAATTGCCTTGGATGATTAAGAGTTAACACTGCTGACCTACCCAGAGGGAAATTGAAAGGAATATCCAATTAGAGGCAACCAGCCTCTTTGAAAATATCCTGTGTGCCAGTAGTGCTTAATAATAATCATGATAATCATAACATTTCTAAACACATGTATTTATATATTTTAAAACTGTAAGCCATTTCTCACCCTGGAAACTCTATTTGCCAGAAAGAAGATTCTTGCAATTATTCAAATCGGAGATTTGTAATTTTTGTTGGTGGTGGTCCCCATAGCCTCTCTGGTGGAGGAAGGACAGAGAAAGCCATCCCAGAGGGGACCAGAATCAATCCAAGCTGCTCATTAAAAGGTAAACCGTCAATAATCTCTGTCAGGCCTTTTTATCTTGGGCTTTAGTCCACGATGCTCCCTGAGGCGGCATGTGGAATTGAGATTTAGAATGATTTGTGCACCCCCATTGGTGGGAGTTTTAACCCTCTGCATGCTGCTACGGGTTTCTTGGAAATGAACTGTGGATGGGTTAGGAATATGAAGTTGCTGCATGTATGTATCTTCAGGAATATTTCCCGAGGAAGCAAGAACATAGCTCAAGGTATTTGGAAATGAAACCCAGTTGTTCAGAGAGAACAGCAAGTGACATCATCAATATAGAGGGCAGTGGCCAGATATTCATTATTGAAAGTCTTTCATCTGACTTGGACTGGTCATCTGTGCCTGTTCTTGGTTATTGTCATTGTTCCTACTGTGACACCTGAAAAGAAAGGATATTATCCTACTTTGCATAAAAAGTGCAGAGAAGGTAACTTGCTTCTTAAAAACACTTCTGTGCTGCATATCTTCAAATATTCATGTACTAATGACATTCAAATTTATACCTGCCATCTTAACTGTTTCTGGAAACACACATTTGCATATCCAGCTATGCCTATGGCGTTTCTACTTAGATACCTACAGGCATCTCAAATTTAACGTATCCACTGCTGAGCTCTGCATGAGGTACCCTGAACTTGGAGTTCATGACAACACCATCTTTCTGTTGATCATCTCCCATTAGCTAATCCTTGTATCTAGAAGTGTGTTCCCTGTTGATGTTCCTTGGTGTTCTGCAGTGTCTGTCCTCCAAAGGACTGAGTTACCTCCTAACTGTGGGCCTGTCTTTTCATTTTATTCCTAACAAAGCAGCTAACATATTGTGAGAAAACAGTAATACAATTGTTCCTTTGCTTCAATGGGTTCCCATTACCCAGAAGAAACACTTTTTCCTGTTGCCAAAGATCCTACTTGATCTGGACCCAGTTGTATGTGAAATCTCTTCTTTAAGGATTTCCTCCTTTGTTTAGTCACATGGTCTATGTTCTGCCTCATTGTCTGAACTACTTATGAGTTAGGGCATGTTATATCAAAAAGACATATCTTGTAGGTCTGATCTCCCCCTCTCCAATCCTCACACTCAGGTCAATACCTAAGAATGTGACCCTATTTGGAAAAATAATCTTTTAAGAAGTAACTGAGAAGTAACTTCAGAATGAGGTTCTATAAGTGGGACCTTTTCCAATATGGCTGGTGTTCTGACAAAAAGGATGTATAAGGACATTACATCCTTGGCATAAGGAATAAACCATGTCAAGGCAAAGGCAGAGGCTGGAAGGGTATATCCATAAGCCAAGAAATGCTATTAACCTTAAAGTAAAGGACCAGGAAGGCCAATCTCCAGAGCTGATGGGCAGGCTAGGAACAGATCACTTCTCATTCCTTATGAAGGCCTGAACCATGCAGGTATCTTCATCTTGGATTTCCAGCATCCAGAGCTATGCATAGATAAATCTCTGTTGTTTAAGTTGTGTAAATGTGGCATGTTGTTACAGCTATGTCTATGGTTTCCTTTTTCTGGAATAATCTCATAGTGGCCACATAGTATGTGTCTCTTCTCTCCTTTAGCTACATCCATTAAACAAATCTCTGGGCAGGTCACCAAGAATCTACATACATTTGCTAATACATACTATGTCTCTTTTCACAATTATTTTTGTTTTTTAAGAATTTTTACCTGTATCTTATTTACTATTTCCCCCAGCCACATTAATTGGGGGGAAATTCTGTTAACTACAGGATGGCAAGGATGATATTTGTTGTTTATTGATATATTCCTCAAACATGTGCCTGCAGAACTCATTCAGTTTGCATCTGTTGAGTGAATGAAAGGGTTAATTAAACTAGCCCTCCTCTTCCTTCACTGGCTTGACTGTTTTTATGAATGTTGATGTTCTCACTTCTTCCCAGGCTGGGGGACTAACTCTAAACTGGTCTCCCTCAAGCTGGCCCCATCTTCTCTGATGTTCATCCTTCTAAGACTTCTTTTGTTAAATGTGTGGCCTTTTCTTTTCTGTACTGACACAACTTTCATTGGGGGCACTACCAATTCCTCCTGGCATGCTTTCTGCTGGTGCAGACATACTTACATTTCCTTAGTAGATTCTCTGAAACCCAAGCCACTGTGTGAGTAAGCCCAGCCATCTTTGCACACTAACTCTGTTCTGATGGCCTCCATGTGTGATCTGGCTGGTGCTACAATTTGGTCTTGCTAATAGAACATGGTAGAGGTGAGGCTTTGGAACAAGAGAGCCCAAGCTTTCACATCTCATAGAAGAGACAAGCTTCCCCCAGCAACACTTAGTGGAAGAAAGGTAAACAAGTGGATGCTTTCTATTTTTATTTTGTTGTTGTTTTTACTATTGTAAGTTATCAAATTCCAGGGTTATCATGTGCCTGAATTGACAGGTAATTTACAAATGTATTGGGTTCTCTGTCATACCATGCAGACACACACACACACACACATAAGAAGAGAGAGACAGACAGACAGGCAGGCAGGAAGGCAGGCAGGCAGAAACAGAGACAGAGAGAGGGAAGGAGGGAAGGAGGAAGAGAGAGAGAGATTAGACTTTTACATTATTGTTTTCTCTACTTAAGGAACCCCCTCTTGTTTTATTTTCCTTTGCTTTTTCACTTGGTCAACTGTGGTCTCATTGCCTGAGCCCCAGCCATGGTCTGCCCTGTGACCTCTGAGATGCCTTCTGTTTGCCAGAGCGCTCACCACCCTCACGGCCTTTAGCCCTTGCTTCTTTGTCTCCTCTATCCACCCAAGCCAAAGCTTACAGAGGACAGGCAGAGGAAACATCCTGCTGTCACCCTAGCTACAGGCGTTTGCCCTGTATGCTGGCATAGGCTTCTACTGAAGAACTTTGATATCACCGACTGTACTGAAGGAGGAAATACTCGTGTACAATTTACTTGGAATAGAGGCAGATTAAAATGCACAAAACAATTAGAGAACAAAGCAAAACAGCATAAAACCAAGCACCAAATGTTCACAACTTCAGAAATACTCTTATCTGGATAATTGGCCCGTGCTATATTAGGTTCTTCATATTAGCAGTAATTAGAATAATAATGATCCATTACAATGAAAACTTTAGTTTCAAGATGCTTTCACACATATTATCTCATGTGACTTTTCTCCAATTATTTAGGGACAAAGAAGCTGTGGAATCTCATATACCATGTCACAGAACATGAGCAGATTCTTATGTTACCTCTCTGTGCTGTTCCTGGCTGCTTGCGAACAGACTGTTGCTGTGCTTGTTCAAATTCAGGAGAGGGGAGTCTGTGAACACCCCAAACACTGGGTCACACGCTCTCAAAGACAGAACCCACTTCATAGATTCTTCTGGCTAAATGGAATCACAGATGCTCCTTTGAAAATATGAACCTTTGAACACAGTGGTATTGGGTACACGTAAAATGCAATTCAATGCCCTCTGATTTAATCATTATGATTTGGATTCCTCCTAAAGTCTCTGTCCATTTGTAGACTGGCAAAAGTACCTGCCATTCTCAAGAGCCAAAAAACCTCACTAGAAATCAACAGGCTGGTTAGTTAGGAATTTGAGTTGAACACACCAAGTTATCACCCTGTCCATCACAGTGTTCTTACCTCTAATCAGCCCTACTCGCTGAAGTCCTACAGGGACTCAGACATTTTATCAAACCCTTCAGTTAGTGGTGATTATTTCCTATTCACATATTAGATATTCCATGGAAGTCAGTGTTATTATGTCCATGTCTCAAATGAGTAACCTGATGACCAAGAAGGGATAGTAAATGTTGCATTACATCACAATGATGGGCCGTCTAGTACCTGAAGAGATGTTTGATGGCAAAGACAGTGTTCTTTGACCTTAAAAGGGTTGCCCAGTAGAGAATACATGAATATTTTTGGGTTCTCTCACAATCTTAGGAGCCTGTCATAACAACCATTTCTCATTATTGCTACTAAAGAAACATGAATGTTTAATTGGGATTGATAGTTGTCTCCTGACTCAAACACGAGTTAGGGATGTATCTTCTCCTCCTGATACCACAGCAGCCAATAGGAAAATAGGGAGAGGCAATTTTGTCCTTGATGACACCACCCTTTGCTGCCATTCTAGGTGGAAGAAAAGTAGTAGACACTACTAATTCACTTTCTTACTCTTAGGAGTCACACAAAGTCAGAACTTCTGGTTCCTCACCATGACTTTTCTCTTTGCTGAAGCTCCAGGCACTATAGAAAGCCCCACTCACTGATGTCACATGGGTGGGAAACAGCTTATCAGGAAATAATTTAATAGGGTTTTCCCAAGGATCCCAAGCAATGAGTTTGGAAAATTTTTGTAAGGCATCATAACATTTTCTGAATGAGTTTTCAACCTAGTTGCCATCACCTAAAGCTTGTCCTTGCTCAAGTCTTTCTCTTTTCTGGGTCACTTGGATTCCCAAGAGAGAGAGATGGATTTAAAAAAGGCAGCCCTGACACCTGGGGCTGGGATTCCCTCCTCCCACATCTATGAGTCAGGGATTCTGTAAACAAGACTGAGGTTTCCTTCTAAACAGGAAGTGTTGACTATGAGAATTTAGAGACCAGGGAGGAGGCAGACATGCCTGGAGGAGCCTGCCAGCATTCTTCAATAACAACTAGATACTTTCCAAAAGGTCAGTATAAAACAAAACATTGGAAAAGGCTTGTGTGATTGTGTGTGTGTGTGTGTGTGTTTTATGTGCATTCTTGTGTAGGTGTAGGTATGAGGGTACCATGGAAGGATAAGAGGCTACCATGTGTGAGGGTTACAGACAGGACATGGCAAGGCGCAGATTGCTTAGGTAGTTTGCTCTGCCTGCAACAACTTGTTCTTAGGACTTCTCTCTGATTAATAATTCACACCTGACTTTTAAGTTTTGACTATGATATCAATCCATTCAGGATGTCCTCCCTGATGACCAATTCTAGAACAAATTCTCTTGCTTTGGGTCTCCTCCAAATCCTGTACTTTCCTGAATGAAACACTTTTCATTCTGAATGGTAATTGCTTGGTTGGGACTAGACGTTAATGTCTTTATTGCTTTCCTCTCACTATGACAAATTGCCACAACCTAGCCACAGAAAGTTATTCACTTATGGTTTTGTAGGTCAGATTGCTGAACTTAGCCTCACAGGGCTCAAATCAAGGTATTATTATTAGGATTATTTTCTTCTGGAAGCTGCAGGCCAGAATCTGCCTCCAGCTTCTCCTGTCCTCCAGTATCCCTGGGCTCTTCCCACACCACCCTAGCCAATGCTCCCTGGCTCACATGGTCTAGTCTTTGTCTATCAAGTCTCCCTGCCCCTGCTTTATAGACACTTATAGCTCCTCGATAATCCGCAGTAATCTCACTGTGTCAGAGTCTATAACTTAATCATAGCTCCCAAGTTCTTTTTGCCCTTTGCAATACTCCAAGAATGGGGAATTGGAGGGTAAATATCCATAGGCACTGTCACTCAACCCGTCAAAGTCTTCATTGTCATGAGTACGCTGATCTTGTTTTCCACTTTGCTCGTCATGACACAGAAATCCATGTGCAATGGACATATGCTGAAAAAAATTAGATGGATGAAAAACTGAGTGCTCTAGCAGACTTGAGCCATGTTGGTGTGGCTATTCCTATTGATAGGGCCGTATCCATTACACAGATAACCCATCCAAGGATAGTAGGACAGTAAAGAACAGGACTTTTATATGATTGTCACAAATCACTGAAAAACATCAGGTACAAAAACATTTTTACAGGCTTTTATGCTGTCATTTTAACAAAACATATGACCCCTGGCCTTTTAGCTTCTGAAACCTGTATCTCTGCTGGTTAAATCTCAAAAAGAGATAACTTCTACAAGATGAAGGTATCCTGATTTGATTTGCATTCATTAGTTGAATGGGATGTATGTCTGTATAGCCTCATTTGTATATGGTTCTATAAAAAAAAAACAAAACAAAAACAAAAACCCTCCACATAAGCTAAAGGCTTCAGTATTCCACACAGAAAAATTTATGGTCTCACTACTAAGACCAGCCTGCAAGAAGTCTCCTTTATGGTTGTCCCAGAAATCTACACAGCCGGAGTTTCCCTACAAAGCTGCTGGAAAGAAGTGTAGGAAGACAAACCCTCTGAGATTTAGAAAGGGCAGCAGAGCAGAGAGGATGAACTGTCAAGTGACCAGACATTTTTGAAGTATTACCTAGTCAGTTAAGACTGACTTCAAATTCTCAATCCTCCTGCCTCATCATCCCCAGGCCTAGGGTTATTTCTAGGCCTACATTATTGCATCAGGCTCCGAGGCATTCTTCTGAACACACCTGCCCTAGAGAAGAGTAGAGGGGCGGGCCTCCAGTGGCCCAGGAGAAAGGAAAGACGATAGGGGAAAGAGAAATACTAGAATGGGATCTAGGGAATTAACAAGTATTCTTGGCAGCTGTCAAGACAGTGGAAATAAATTCCCCATTTGAAGCTGAAAGCACTGGTAGTGCTGGAACCACATTTAAAGCCAGTGCTAGCACCAGGAACCTCTGAGTGTGCTCCCTCTTTCCATCTGCATTCTCAAATACTAAAGGATTGTGTCCACGTCACAAACTTGAGTCATTGAGGGTTTTCTAATCCTTTGCATTGATTCAGTCAGCAAAGGTTTTTTTTTTTTTTTTTTTTTTTCATTTGCTGTTTCAGTTCTTAAAGGGAGTTGTGGGAGTTCTCAAACCCCTATTTCACAGAGGAGGAATCATCAGAGAAGAGGAAGATGTTGCCACATTGTCCCTTGCTGAGGGAGTACGTTCTTTCAGCCCTGATGTGCTGTCTCCCACATTTGGGTCTGTGCAAATGGCTCAGAGGTTAAGAATACTCAGTATTCTTTCAGAAGACCAGAGTTGGAGATTTCCAGTCCCCATATCATTCTAGCACCCTACAAATTCCCAAAACATTAGCTCCAGGGGATCTGACACCCTATTTGGGGGGGGGGGCTTGTGGGCACCTGAACACAAAAGTATAAATGATTGCATCTTCAAACTATACTTTTAAATGGTATCACATGATAAATAAATTTATTTGGATAACATACACATATATGTGATAAGCATGAATTATCATATACATCATTATATATTTACCCATGCTTGTGCTTAGATGTGCATACAACATAAAAGTCATAGAAAAGTACTTTAGGGGTTGGAGGGATGGCTCAGCAATTAAGAGCACTGACTGCTCTTCCAGAGGTCCTGAGTTCAATTCCCAGCAACCACATGGTGGCTCACAACCATCTGTAATGGGGTCTGATGCATTCTGGTAAGTGTCTGAAGATGGCTACAGTGTACTCATTTAAATAAAAATAAATAAATCTTTTAAAAACAAAAAACAAAAAGTACTTGAGATAACAATGAGAATGTAGAGAAATATTTTAAATTCAAATGAAATATGGATTAACAAGGAAGCCCTCTCTTTACTTCCAACAAAGTAAAGAAATGCTCAAAAAGATGACAATTTTGTGAAGATCAATATAGAGCACACTTGGGTGCTTTTGGACAGAATAGCTAGGTCCTGATTATTACTCTTCTAGAGTAAGGACTGATAGTTCATCATACTCGCATGTATCTCCAACCTTAGTGGACCTCTCTGCAGAAAGCACTGACCACAGAGATGGGATCCAGGGAAATTAACACAGCTTTTCCCATCCAGGAACTCTCAGCAAAGGGAGATGTATAAATCTGCCATTGTCTCGTAGTGTGGCAACTGCTTCCATCAGATAGTCCCATAGGAACAGGAGAGTAGAAGGCCAACTGCTGTAACTTGGGAGAGACTTTCAAGAATGTGTTGCTGTTGCTCCTGAGGACATGGTATGGCGGAGCTGACAAAGAATCACTTATGTAATGAACCAATGGAGGAGGAATGCTAGGAGAGAGGTGAGTCTAGTTTCTAGTTGAGAAACTGATCCTTTTCCTAAGCAACCCTACCTGCTCCTTACCCTCTTTAATGAGTCAAGTATGAGAACAGCTTGCTTGGAAGCCTTAGAATTCATAGATAATTCATGAAGTGTTTAGGTAGTAGGTGTCACACCCAGTGAACAATGAAGCCCTTAACTTAGAGAAATGAAAAGATCAGCAGGATCTTCCCTCCTCTAATGAAGAAAATCAACATGTTGGCACTGCCTCTTTCCACGCCAGCCTGCCCTCCCCTTTCTTACTGGACTTTTCAGATATCCAATTATCAGGCAGCCTGGAAACAAGTTTCTTTTCTTAAGACAAACAGCCAACAACCGAAGCACAATTTATATCTATTATTTTTTCATCAGGCTCCCGTCTCAGTCTGGGCAAAGCTAAACAAGAAGAAGTGTTAGGAAAATTAGAGGTGAGGAAACGAATGTTTTACCATTGGCATTTAGATGCTGATCTAATTCCAATCCTTGTGTCTCCCTCTGTGGAATGTCCTGGTGTTGAACTGGAAAATATGAAGCTAAGTATAGATACAGTCTGTAAGGAATCAGGCTTGCCACACGCTGAGATTTTAAATATTTACAAGATGATCCTGGCCTCACTAAACCTGCAGGAAAGGGCAGAAAGGTTTCCACATGAGGCTCAAGAAGCTGCCTGCCCAGTTCCCACCAGCTTCCCCCAGTTACATTAAGACAGCAACCAGAAGAAGTTTCTAGAAAAATACATATTAATTTGCCAAAGTTTAGAGGGCAGGAAATGGTATAGAAGGAAAAAAATGTCTGACTGGAATTTCTCAGACTGCACACAAGGTAAAGCAAAGGACATGGATGAGTTATGATGTTCATGTTTAAGTCTGTTCCTATCTTCAGAGATTATCTCATGCTAATGGCCAAGAAGAGGCAAAACCAGCAGCCATTGGGGACAAGAAGAAACCAGGGGCATAAAGTACTTCTCACAGGCACTGCAAATAAAGATTTGAAACTGAGTTAGAACTGAAGTAATCAACTAGGTTTCCCTATAGAGCCATGTGACATAGCCACTATGGTAGGTTATAGAAGGATGGAAGAAAAGTCACTTAGCTTCCTGGGTCCATTTCACATAAAATTTCAATAAAATGAGAGAGGCAAGGCTCAGTTGATGAAGGGTTTCCCAAATTGGTTTAAAGACCATAAGTAGATTTGGAAACTAGTAAGTAGATTAAAACTACTTTGAGATTCCATCTAACCCCAACCAGAATGGCTACTATAGAGAAAATAAATAACATAAATGTCACCGAGCTTGTCCTTAGACCCTGCAAAAACTAGCATCTTCTCTCAGTGACTCTTGTAGGCTGGCAGTATCCATCACTGAGTAGCTACTCAATAAATATTTTGCAAGTAACTTTTATGGAAAATTATTGGGGAATGAACAGCAGAGTCAACAGTTCTGGACCATTGTCTAGGTTGAGGCTTTGTCAGAAGCTGTGTGGGTGATACTGAAAGGTCATAATACTGTGTGTTCTTGTGTCTCTTACCAGTACAATACATGTACCATGGGTATGCTTTGGGAGATCCATAACCAGAAAGAAGCCTTTTCCCAGTTACTCTCAACTGTCCCTCCTACTTTATTTTTTTGGCCTCTGCCTTAAAATTTCACTTGATACAATGATGTCATTGGTCCTACTCAGCCCACAATGGGATGCTCTCTTCTAAGTTAAAACCTGCTCAGTCACCAGTGACTGGAGCTGAGGCAAAAATGAATTGAGCACTGGACAACACACAGCCAGCCTCTGCATTTGTCACTGGGCTTTCAAACAGAGTCCAGCAAATGGTCCCATCTTCCTTTGATGCCTGTAATAACCAGTGATGAACGACATCATCTTCTCTGATAGGTTGCCACTCCCATAGATCTCTCGAAGGACTCTCTGTTTCACAGTTTCATCCATCAGTGCATGTGAACAGGGAGAATGTTTAATGGTGAATTCATTATTATGAGGAATCTGTGAGTGGTCCTCATAAAATTTGCTCTTGCTTTTAGAGAAATCTGTATCACTCATCCTTCTGAAAGCAAAGGATGCCAGGTTCTCCCTTGCCTCCTGCTCTGTGTGCAGTTAGTGGTGCTTATCCAGATGTGTTATTTGATTTATTTCAACCTGTGTTTGCCGAGTGCCTCCACGGTGCCAGGGTCCGTACTGCTCACAAGCAACAAGCTTTATCCATCCACATGCCTGTGAGATGCCATGTCCCCTGAGAATTCTCTTCCTTATCTTCCAAGACTGAATTTTCCACTCTTAGATAAACTCATTATCATCATCCTTCTGTGCTTCTTTGTCTAATTTCTCTCCACTAAACACACAGATTACCTCGAATGTCATAGTTTATCATGTGGGGAAGACTCAATGAATACAGAAAGGCGAGGCACATGCCAGATAGTAAATAAATATTGGTTCTCGTGATAGTTTTACTTATGATTTAGAATTAGGGACTGTATCTCTTTTACCCAAGATCATGAATCAGGGTAGAAAATGAGAATGAGGGCAGGGCTTGGCACTAGGATGGATCGTTCAAAGGAAGGGAGGAATGATTTGGATAACTGGTCATTGGAAAAGACAGTGGTGTAAGGGGGGGAGTTGCTTTCCAAGAATGACAGTTGATTCTAAAAATATTCTCCTGACTGTTTTACATTCTTAGTCCAAGTTCTTCAACCAGGTGCCTACGAATGATCAGACATCAAAATGCTCTCCTACCATGACACTAGCCCCGTCTCCAGTCCCTATCACCCAGGAGCTCTGGAAGTGATTTTCTACTTTGCCTTCCTAGGAGCTGCTCCCTCAGGCTCTCTCTGCTCTGGCTGCCAGTGTGAAGGGAGCAGGCCACACTTCTTGGCAGCAGAAGGTTGAGGGCTCCTCGGGCAACACTTGATGAGCTCCTGCTCTTCTGGCTGCCCCACTCACAATTATTGATTTGAGTGTGTGGCAGAGAATTGAAGCTGGAGCTGCAGAGAGGCCTGTTTGCCCTCCTGATCAGGACCTACCATTCGTACACTCTTAGAGCCTCTCAATTTGTGCTTATCTCAAGGCCAGGAAAACTATTCCTTGCCCAAGGCCAGAGCCATAGAACCATACTCTTCAGAGACTACTTTGTTTCCTAGCTGAAAATCAGCCACTTCAAAGCATGTATCACTAACAATCCTCATCACATGGGAACATAAGCCAGCTTCCTTTTAATTTTAAAAATCAATTCTTTAATTTTTTCTTTGTTATCTTTATTATTTATTAATCCAACAAATACATATCTACCTACTCTCTCCAAAAAGCATTTGATATTTAGAATACTAAATTGAATAAATTTCGAGTTAGTAAGAAACAATTCTATATTAGGTGCTTTTTAAATCATTGACAAACACCTGAGAGAAACAGCTTACAGTTTTCAGAAGTGTCAATCTGTCATGGCAGATAGAGGCATGATCAAACAGACCACTTCCAGTTATTGGGGCTAGGGAGCATAGAACTAGGGATGCTGGTGGTCTGTGACTTCCTACTTCACTCTGTCCAAGTCCTTGGATGTAGGCTGATACTGTCTGCTTGTAGAAAGGATCTGCAAGCTCCTCTTCCTAATCCTCTCTAGAAATGCCCTTGTAGACATGTGTGTGTCACCAGCCTTTTGACTCATTCTAATTCCAGTCAAACTGACAATGAGGATTAACTATGACAGGCTATTAGAACAGAAGAAGAAAATAAGAGGCTACATTGTGGCCCCTACACATCAAAGCCTGGGCAAGGCATTTATAGATAGATGTGTCTAAGAATGGACATAAAAAGACACTATTTCAAAACATGCAAACAATCCTTCCTTTGTGCAAGGATCTACTAGAATCATCCAAGATCCCATATTCATAGCCCTACATATTCCCCCATGTATGAGGCTTCCCTAGGCTGGTGTCTTGGGAAAAATTTCCATTGCTGTAAAAAAACACCATCACCTAGGCAACTCTTATAAATGACAACATTTAATTGGGGCTGGCTTACACATTCAGAGGTTCAATCCATTATCATGATGGTAAACATAGCAGCTTCCAGGTATGCTGGAGGAGATGAGAGTTATAATCTTGTTCCAAAGGCAACAAGAAGAGGTCTATCTTCCAGGAGACTAGAAGGAGGGTCTCAAAGCCTACCCCTATAGCTATACAGTTCTTCCAACAAAGCCACACTTCCTAATAGTGCCACTCCCTGGGCTAAGCATATTACAACACATGAGACTATGGGAGCCATATTCATTCAAACCAGTATAGCTGGTATAAGCTTAGGAGACATAAAGGTATTTATTGTACTGCCACCTGCTAGCAAAATATAATTATTTTATAAGATGAACCAAAAAAGGCTGGGTCAAAATATTATATAACATTAACAATGAGGATAAGATTCCTACCTGTTAATATTTATTGGATTCTCAGTATATGTCACCTAGAACTAAACATATTTCATATATTTTCTTAATAAAATTCTTAAGGAATCCTACAGGTTAGGATCTATTGCTCTTCATTTTATAAGAAATGAAATGGAAGCTCAGTGAAGCTGCTTAAATTCAGTCAGAAAGTCATACAGCTTAGCCATGAAGCTATAAACGGACCTTCCTCATCACTGTTACATAATTGCTTAAAAGGAGCCTTTGGGAAGTTAATGGGGCAGTTAAAAAATCTACAGTCAAAGGACCATGTGTGGAATGAGAACCAGGAATTCTGAAGTCTATTAATTTGAACTAATCCCTTTAACTAGCCCCTTTGGTTCCCTAAGAGTATATAAATAGTTTTTGTATTTTAATCAAGTGATCTTATAAAAGTACAGCATCATAATGCCCAAAGGTTTGTACATGCATATATATTTATGATCCATCTCTTTGATCCAAATGAACTGAGCCTGATTCTGTATACAGATCTGACTGCTTGACTGATGGATGTGGACAAAGTCTGAGATTTGGGAAACCTCCTTGATCATCAGTCATGAAGCAGGGCTTGAGGGTGACAGCTGCATGTCCCCAGCCACAGTACATGCAAGAAAACAACACTTTATTTGGAGACACAGTGAAAGACATCTCCTTCTCCTTGAGAGTGTTAATTACTTCAGAAGCATAGGAAAGGGGCCCCAGACTGCAGTAGCAATAACCAGACCTTTGCAACTCATTTTTTTTAGAAAGAGATTGTATTTCTTTAGAGAAGGCTGCCCTGTTTAATCTTTCAATTTATTTCCCAGACTAGGACTTCATCCTGATCGGTTGTTATACCATCCTTTTCAGAGACCTGGGGAGTAGGTGCGGAAACAGATATTGTTTTAATGACAATAAGCCTAGAACAGACCCTGAAACTCATTTTCATTCATGCTTTAGGAACAGGAAGAACCAAGACCAAGTTGTAAGATACCTGGGTTTATTTTGGTGTTGTTTTGTTTTTGTCTTTGTTTTTGGTTTTTTCCCTGGCAAGTTCATTTTCCATAATGAGAGGCGGTCATTCCTCCTATCTCACCCAGGAGTCTGAAATGCTAAGGTGAGGATGAGAAGACGGTGTTTCATCATAACGGCACGGATCTGCATCCCATTTATTTTGTGCTCCCACAGCAAAAAATATTCCAGGGACTGTCATGGTGCTTTGAAAAGTGAGAAAATATTTAGCTGCTTAAATGATTCTGGAATAAAAAGGCATCAAAAGGGAGAAGCGAAGAATAATAGTTTCACAGTCCCCCATGGGGGCTTGACGGGGGCTCACCACTGACCCAGATTTCAGAAATGACAGTTCATCTCCGACTCTGCCCTTGCAAGGGCTACTCTTTAAGAGGAAGAGTGTTTCTTTGGCATTTCCTTAATACGAATAACCTGTTACATCACTTTAGCGGGTTAGGCTTCTTTCAAAGTGTTTCTACATCCATTATCTCATTTGGTCCTGGGCTCAGCCCTGCAGAGGACAGGGGCTGATGATTACTTCCATTAACAGAGAATGAGACTGTTCGTGGGCCTCATGTGAGCCCTGCCTGCAGTTAAAAGTGCAGCGCCCACTACTGTGGGTTGGGTCCCCAAAACCACATTTTTCCTCTTAGTGGCCTAGTATTTTCTCTCTGAGGAGATGCATAGCCACCCATGGCTCCTCCTACTTTCAGATTTCATTATCCTCAAAACAAGTCATTTCTACCATTTCCCCTGGGCCAAGACTGTTGAAAAGCCAGCTCTACTTTAAATACCAAAGCTGGGCAGTACTTCCCCATCTTCCAACTATATTTGGCCCAAGAATGTTTGCAAAAACGGCTTGAGGAAGAGATTCATTGCCTCTCAGAGTTAAATAAATAAACCACAAGGGCTGTCCGTGAGATCATCTTATAGTATATCAGGTTCAGCATTCTACCTTGGTGGAGTCTGGCTCTACCTCTGTTTAAAATCTGCAGCTGGTTTGTATTTCCACCCTCTGGTTTAAATACATCTTGAATGTGTCAGTGTCATTGCTTCTACTAGATTAATAGGATCAGCCAAAAGGATGGCTGACATTTTTGTTGCTATAGAAACTGGTCCTGATGTTACACAGTTTTCCTTTCCTCTATCTGCTGTACATCTATCCAGCTACTGAACACAGACATCTTTTTGTTTCACAAGGAATTACATTTTAAAAAATTAAAGCATAATTTTATCCTGGTTTCACCCTTGTTCTATTGAAATGAGTATTAAATAATATTAAGAAGCCTCCTAGGAACAGTTGGAATCAGTGATGTTGCTCAGCACTTTATGAGCCTCCCAGATATGAAAAGAATATAAGTTCAACAAATTATCCCACATCTTAAGTTGTCATTCTTTCCTGCTACAGTTCAGGACTTTAAGGTTTTCCTTTAGCAAATCTCCAAGCCCAGACAGCACCTTTCACATTAGATTGTGAAATACCCAGGCGAATACAACTCTCCCCTGCCCCCAACACAAGAAATTTCTGTACAGCTGCTTCCTTAAATATGCCACCCGCCCCTACCAACACATCACCTCTTTTGTATACTTGGCTCCTTTCCTGCAGACACACCATTGCCCCCAGAGAAAACCTCTCACACAGAATTAGGATGTGAAGTCTCAGTACTTAATGATGCAGGCTGTATGTATAGCTGATGCCAGAAGGTACACTTGAGAACGAAGGTGTAAAGGAATTGAGGAAAAAAAAGAATTCTTCCCAAATGACCAGGAAACACAGATTCTCCAGCCCCAGCACTGGCTGTTGTTCATCAGATGCAGAGGCTAGAAGCAGCTCTATAATTGGCAGGATCTGAGCTGTCAGTTTTCTGTTTGTCACAACTGTGATGGAGGCGGCACATGATAGATCAGAGTGCAATTTTGCTTTTCCACTACAGATTTAAATATAAGTTTTCCAGTCACCTGGGAGGCACAAATAGACCCATGGGACAAGTTCTTCAGGTAGCCATTAAGGACCATCAAACTTACCTGTAACTGCTCTGGACTTCAGGGGCCATAGCTACTTGGTAAACAGAATGAATTGGTAAAGAATTGACTGACCAAGAGACTATTTAAGCAAGACTTTATCCCATAATAGAATTTGAAGGATTGCCTCCCACCAGTTAGATAACAGAAGGCCATGAGGAGGTCAAGGATACTCCATACCAATAGCCAGAGATGGATTATCCATTCTCTTATAAGTGACCACTTTCTGTCTTGGAGAGAGTGAACTGATACAAGTTTAAGAAAAGGCAACAAAAGAAAAGATAGCCGAGTCTCTATATGATCACTGTTAGGGACTCAACTAACTGCTATGCTCACCTCCAAAGGTCACAGTTCCTGGGAGGGAGATAGTATCCTCAAATCACCTAAGGGAGGAGAATGCTGAGCCATAGCACAGACTATGTCTGTCCCCAGTACCAAGCCTGCAAACCTCAGGCTTCCTTCAGGGATCTGAATGGGAAAGCAGGGTGACTGAGAAAGATGGCATGTGCCTCTGACCATTTCTGTAGCTGGTGAACTTACTGTAAAACAACAGGGGATAAGCTAATAAAGAGAATACAGGTAAAATTCATTAATGGGCACAAAGTATCATGCTGTCCACAGTAATCAAGAATTGAGATGTAATTTTGTTTTCCAATAGGAAGTAAGTCTTCTTTATGAAAGTTGTTCTGGTGGTCTGGGCGGTGCGTAATGAAACCACAGAGAAGATGAGCTGTTGGCACAGAATAGAGTTTGTTCTCATGGCCACACCACCAGGGTCTGGAGGTTTGAATATGGTTCTTTGTCTATCAAAGGTTCATCTACTAAAAGCCTGGTACAACCCTGGGTGGAAGAGTTGAGGCGATGGAACCTTTAAGCTATGAGGCTTAGGACAAGATAATTAGGTTACTGGACACCATACTTCTGAGGCATTAATGTTGCTGTCATGTACTGAGTTGTCTCTGGTTGGAGTTAGCTGTTACAAAGGGAGGCCACCAATTTGCTCCCCTTGCATGGAAATGCGGCTTTTACTCAGCTATGTTGGTATGTAACCAGGGAACCCTTTTAAGGCAGCCTGAAACATGCTGTTTGGACTGCTCCACTCCAGACAACAAAAGCTTTGAACCAAATCAACTTCTTACTTCATAAAATCCCCATTCTCGGGTATTTTGTTGCAGTAACAGAAGATTGCCTAGTAAAGAAAATTGTTGTCTCTTCTGAGAAAAGGGTACTCACGAGCTTCAGGAATTCTCTTCTAAGTAGGGTAACAAATTAATGTACAACTTGAACTAAGATTGTTTTGATAGTAAATGAGGAGCCACTAACAGGTGGATTCAATACGAAAGCACAGCTCATCTGCAGAGAGCTTGCCTAGGGTGTGTAATGCCCATATCTTGATTTCCCACACTGAAAAGAAAAAGGAAGCACATTTTCTTACCATTACACCAGATTTCTAGCCAGTTGATGGCTCATTTTTACAAGGATTATAACAGCTCTATTACTGTGATGATGATAATGATAGTTAAGATACATAATAAATATTATAATAATACATACACTACCCTAGCCCCCACTGACAAAGGAATAGTTTCTAATACTCTCAGGCAATGCATGAAACCACGTATAGTATTGAAGCCTACATATAATTTCTATAGTGCCACATCACTCAGTCTAATATGAAGTGGCTACTAATAGGCAGGTAGCATCTACAGTGTGGACCTGCTGGAGAGGATGATGACTCGCATGCCAAGCGGATGGTTCTAGAATTTGAATCAAGATATTCAGAATAAGGAATCATTTTAAGTTTATGAGTTACCTCTAGACCTTTCCATGTAATAGTTTTGGAGCACAGCTAACTGAGTAACTAGAACAATGGAAAGCAAACCCCCAGATAAGGAGACCTACTGCACTTGTTAATGTAGCTCTAAGCATTTACTCTGTGCTAATCCAGGCAGCCCACACAATCCTCCTAGGAAGTAGGTGTTACTGTGAGATACATAGTAAGAAGCTGAGAGAGGGAGCTTTAAGCCATTGCTTAAAGATGGAGTAGCCAAACTACAATCCGAAGTATGGTCATTTCATTCCACAGTTCGCTTCATAGTGTTATCCCCCATCCACATCCATTGCCTTCACCACCTGTCAGAAAAGGTCTGGCATCCCAGGCCATGTTTAGATGTAGTCCAGCTATAGGACAGTGAGTAGAAATTTGCCTACAAGTTTCTTCCAGGGCCAGATGACTAAAGCTGATTACTTTTTAAAATTTTTCCTAGCTGTTCTTCCAGAGTGATTTACAGAGATGCAACATCCAAGACCTGCTGTCTTAAAATGGTTTTCAAGGCGATCCTGGGAGCTTCATTACTGACTGTGGTGCAATACAGGCCATTCTCAGCCTAGGATTTATATGTGACCTCAGTGATAACATGTACGAGGCTGATATATATCACATATTCACTAGCAATTTTGCCCAAAGCCAGCAGTGGGATACACCTCTTCAGCAACGTTATAGTGTAACCTCTCAGAGAAAACAAATATTTATTCCTGGTGCCAGTCCCTCCTTGCCTGCAGCAAATATTTATGGGCTTCATCCACAGCACTAGCCAGTAGAGACAGCTCTGTCAAGCTTCAGGGGACTCAGCAGCAGCTGGGCAGAGGAACACAATGCTTTCCCAGGGAGTTCCAAAGCTCAGAGCCTAGAGGAGCAGCTGACAGGTGAGCTGCTTGGGGAGGAACAGAAATGACATCAGGTTGCACAGATGAATAGCCTTCTGGATAGCTCCATGGGAGAGATGGAGGTCAGAAGAAGCTGGAAAAGTGCCTAGACTGGGCACAGTGCCCACATGGGCACAGATTTCCCCAGGCTCCCACAAATCACTTACCTGCTCTGACTCTCAGCAGTCTCCAAGAGAGCAGGTCCATTTCTATTCTTCAGCAAGGCTCTGGTCCTGGGAAGTCCACTGGGAGAACTTGGAGCCACTCAAAAAGCAAGGCTTTGTCAAGGGATAAGGCATCCTGCTAGAGATGATGTAGGTCTTACAGCTACAAGAGGAACTTAGTTTGTAAACCTTAAAAACTCAAGAACTCCACCCTTCAGGAAAGTCACTACCTATCTCCAATGTTCCAATGAAACATTCTCTAAACTGACCACTTGTTATCTTCGGAAGATCACCTGAGCCTCAGATACAATAGGGACAGTAGATTGTTGACACTCTCTCACAGAAGGAGGGAATTAGGAAGGGTCTCTGAACATATGCCTTCATACCCAGGCACTTATAAGCATTTCTGTTCTAATTGCACATGGCCCCTGGGTCTCGAGGGGGAAGGATCTTGAGCATACAAACTGGGGGAGAGCAGAAAGAAGCCATTCTCTCTACATATCAATGTGGAAACCTTCATCCATGCTGTGAACAGACCATCTAATGCAGTTGCTTTAGTTAGGGTCATGCTTACTTCTACTTGTAAGTCTTTACTCTGTAATATAAGCTCTGTAAATAAACCCTATACATCCTTCTCTTCCTCAGGTCAAACTTTGGTGGAATCAAACTTCAGTCTATCATAGAGACTTTATGAGGAAGAGATTAGATATTTCTTAGTCTTCTACAGGGAGAAAAAATGATAGAAACATTAATAGAAAAAGGAAACACTGTGTAAATATACCACATTTTCTGTATCCATTCCTCCTTTGAGGGGCATCTGGGTTCTTTCCAGCTTCTGGCTATTATAAATAAGGCTGCTATTTACACAATGGAATACTACCCAGCAATTAGAAACAATGAATTCACAAAATTTTTAGGCAAATGGTTTGATCTGGAAAATATCATCCTAAGTGAGGTAACCCAATCACAAAAGAATACATATGGAATGCAATCTCTGATAAGTGGATATTAATTAGCCCAGAAGCTCTGAATACCCAAGGCACAAATTGCATAACAAATGACTCCCATGAAGAAGTATGGAGAGGCTCCTGATCCTGGAAAGGATTGATCTAGCATGGGAAGGGAATATAAGGACAGAGAAAAAGGAGGGAGGTGATTGGAGAAGGGATGGAGAGAAGAAGGTTTATGGGGCATATGGGGAGGGGGGATCCGGGAAAGGGGAAATCATTTGGAATGTAAACAAAGAATATAGAAAATAAAAATATTAAAAAAAATTTAAAAAAGAGTCAATTTAAAAAAAAGAAAAAGGAAACACAAATTCATCAGAGGAAGCAGGAGTGTGAGAGGAGGGGATGCTGGGCAGCAGCAGAAACTGAATGCAGAACTGTAAGGCTGATGCCTGTCTGTAAAGACAAATGTCATCAGGGGTGTCTGAGCTTGAGAAGGAGGACGATTGCAATGAGCTTCCGTAGAAGAGAAGTTGCACCAGGACAAAGGCTGATCCGGGAATGGAGGTGGCCTCTGCCCTTCACTCACTCTCTCACTTATTCTCAAGCAATTGGCAAAGCTACTACAAATATTTTTTTTGACTGGAAAGGGAGTATATGGTCCCTAGGAAAAGAAACTTCCCTTCTTAGTGGCATATTGCCCCATGCAGTAAAGATAAAAATTGTCCTTTGTGGAGTTAATATATGAATGTTAAGGTCAAGTCCCCAGAAGGACAAGGCCATGAGGAAAGGGTAAGAAAAATGCTGCCACCTTGGGGAACTTGGTATCATTTCTGATTTTCTAGGTCCGACCCCCTCTTAGAATGATTTTGCATGCCCAGCTGCAACTGCATGTTGAGTTGTAGAAGGTAGCAAGCTGTCGCACTGGAACAGGCATGACGTATCATTCCATCCATGCATGAAATTAAAAAGATGTGGTTTGCTGGAGATACTGCAGATAAACCAAACTTGCTTCTCAGCCCATCTACTTTTATTCACATTTTAAAATCTCAGAAGGACCCAGTCAGTCTGATTAACTATCCATTGATTAGTGCCAATAAACAGTCACAAGGTATCCAGTGTCAAGGGAGTGAAGAGCTGGATGTTTATTGAGCTCGTAGTATATGCTTGGTATGTTACAGGATGCAGTGTTATACAGTGTCATTCCTTAAGTTCACATTTTCTGATGAACAGAGAATAGGTGAGGTGCCTTATACACACTGAAAATATCAGGCATGGCTGCTTGATGGAGGTCATACCTAACTGGATTTTTTCAGGAAAGCTAAGAATCTGCCAAGAAGAAGAGAAAAAAGAGGCTGCAGCAGGTTTGCAAAAATGATGGTGAGCAGGAACTGTTTTGTCCTATTCTGGGCCAGCTGCATGGAACATCTGCTACAGAGGCTCCAGCCTGAGGCTCTAGCATGGGCAGTGAATTCTTGACAGAGTGTGAGTAGATAGGGTGAGCAGGCATCACAGCAGATGCACCTGCTTCCTGGGGTTATCGAAAGTGTCCCATATCCAGCATGAGAAATAAATACCCTCAAAGCAAGCTTGGCTGCAGCTAATAAAACATAAACAATGTCAGACTTTGTCTTCATGTGATAACAAGTGTTCTGCTCCTTCAAGGACTGAAGGTGCCACCAAATATTCATCTTTCATTCTTCCTCTTTTCTCCTTCATCAGTAGAGCAACAAACATGGAGAAATGGAAGAAAATTAGTAATCGTGTCACTGACATACAATAAAGACTGATCAATAGTCACTCTACAAAGGGAGGAGAGACTAAGGATGGCTATTTGGGTAGCTTGATGGTTTCCATTTGCTTTCTGGCTTTGATTTTACAGTTGGGAAAAATGTAAGTGTTATTACATGGCAATGAGGTTGCTATGGTAACTCCTTATTGTTTAATAGAAGACGAGCTAAATCTTAGATACATTACTGAAAGAAAAATTAATGCCGCCAAAGGCCAGATCCATTTTTTATTCCAATTTTAAAAAAACAGTTATGCCTCTTTCTTTCTTATAGTCTGCTCTTCTCCTATAAGATAGGAAAAAGTACGAGAGTGTTCCATGGCTCAGACCCCTATAGGAAGTCAAGTAAAGCACATTGGTTAGAGTAGGGAAGCCAGTATGGGTGGTGGGTATATGTGCCTTAGACAACACTAGTACCCAGAGGTGGTATATGTACCTCAGAGCACTCTAAAGTCTGGAAGTGGTTTCATGTACCTCTGAGAACCCCAATGGCCAGAGGTTCATGTTTGGGCTTTGGAAGACTCCAAAGACCACTCTGTCTGTCTGTCTATCTGTACAGTCACCATACCTATGCATGAGCTCTAGATTGTTGATTAACCATTCTATGACCTCCATCAATGAAACACTCCAAATGGTTCCATATCATTCAATATGGACAGAATGGTGTCCAGCTCATCAACTTCTATTGGGAAAGAGAAATCATTTGTGGTTTCAAGGTAAGCCAGCTAGATGTGTTGCAATAGAAGCCACTCTTCCTTCTCTTCCTCTATGATAACAGTGATGGTGAGTCTACCGATATTTTAAAACTACACCAAGAACCTCATCTTCTAGTCTCCTGCCCTAGAATAATTGCAGAGCGTTAAAGGAGGGGAGGGAGGGAGAGAGCCGCTGACCAGTTCTGAGAGCTCACTTTCTTCTAAGCCTTATGGGGGAATCCCCACTTGCTTATTTTTAATTGCACTACATGTTGAGTCAAATGACATCTTCTTACCAGTTTCAGAGGACTAATATGTATCACTCAGGTCTGAGCTATTCAAGATGGTGGATGTTTGAACATCTAGCTGCAAACTTCTGCTTCTTTCAGAAGCTTGTATATTCTCTCTGTTCTTTTCTTCCTCTCTTCTATTGTTTTGATGTCACTAGAGGTATAGCTCAGGGTCTTGTGGCTACCATGAAGGCACTCCACCACTGAGCTACATCTGCAGCCCTAGGTTTTCTTCTAACACATTTCTATATCACCCCCTAACCTGTCCTCAGCCTTTCTTCCCTCTGTCTTGTATTCATCCCCCCTCCCTGTCCATCATGTCATATGCTCAACAAAAGCCTGTTGACTGGAGTTTTGGAATCAAGTCAAAGAAAAAAATGAGACAAGAAAAATGATACAGTGCTGTATGCAGGGAGAGACTGACTTGACTAATACAGTGAGCTTTAAGATTTCGATTGACATCAAGGATAGACAAAGAGGAGAATGCACTATGTTTTTGACATTACTGACAATCAGGAATAGAAAAGGGAAGGACTAAGAAAATCACAGTTAAAATAAAGCAGGTGAAATCTGAAGAAAACTAATTAACTTTCCAATTATGTCAAAAGTTGTAAATTGTAAGTTTTTGCACTGTAAGAAAGGAGGTTGGGAGGATAGGATGACAAACGAGTGGTTTCAATATCAGCAGAGAACACATAACTTTCATCTAATAGGCAGCTGTGGTGGTAATATTATAAAAAGCATTCTGGTTTCCTGAGATTCCTTTTTAATGAATGGCTTCTCAATTCAATAATTTTATTTCACTGAATCTATCACATTGAAGGCATAGACTAGGGAAGCCTAACAGAGGGATAATTTAATAAATGTTTCATTTTTCCAACCCCCTCCCCTTCAGGTAATAATCTTGTTGGGGGGACAGTCTTAAGTGACAGACATGAAGGCCACTTACGATATGTGCTTTCAGACTGGCTCCTCTCTTGCCAAGGTATATTATGAAAAATTTAAAAGTGAATTATGAGACTGGGTCTGATTATTGACTAGCAATTTTATTAAACATTTAAGAAGCCCCACTTAAGAAAACTGGAGTAAGCAAACAGGGGCAGTCTTAGAGTTAGGTAGTATCTGGTGGCTTTGGGACCTCACAGGACTGAACCTTCCTTCCAGTCGGTCCCCCAAGGATCTCATTTTTTTTCATCTGCATAAAAAGAAAAGGGTAAAACCTGCTTTCTAAGTCTGATAGTGACTAGAATGAGATCACCCATTATATGTTTCATAGATTTGTAGGCATCTCAACCATTACTGAAACTGAATGCCACAATCTGGTCAATTTATAAAAAATAAAGGTCATTTGGTTCACGGTTGTGAACAACTGGAAGTTAAAGTTTGGGTGGGTGCATCTAGCTAGTTACCATATTCTAGTGAGATACTTCTTACAGGTATGGACTGTCTACAGAGACCCAACACAGCATGGAACACTGTGTGAAGAAACAGAAAATTCTAGTTTAGGTCTCTTCTTTTTATAAAGTCATAGCACCATTGCATGAGGGACCCACTCTAATTCTCCACTGCAGGGGCTCAGTCCAACATGAGCTTTGGTGGAACATCCAATCCATAGCAGCAGGCTTTCTTCATGCTTTTGCTATGGAGGAATCATCATCCCTCCTGTTGATCAGATTTGTGTGTTCATCCAACACTTACTGTAAGCTTCTTGTGGGATAGATAGACATGGTGCTAGATGCTGAGGATGTAGTGCTAGGAAAGGGCACAATATAGAGAACTTGTAGCCTTATGGAGGACAACTCTCCTCTCTCTGCCACCCCTTTGTGAAGTGTGCCTCCCCCAACCCCAGAGACCCCCCCCCTCAGCTGAAGAAAAATAATTCCAACTAGTACAGGCTAAAATGGTTTTGTCTGAAAGAATATAATTCAGCTAATGAGTTAACACTCAGAACATTCTCACACCCCCCATGTCTCTAGTAAGCATCACTACAATGCTGCCAATAGTAGGGGGTAACACTCATGAAATAAGACACAAGGTAAAGAACAGCAGTCTCCATTCATGCGCTGGAGTGCGGTTCCATCATCTGACTCTATGTACCAAGCACCTACCATCATCCTCTCTCTCCTGCTATGCTACAGGAACTAGATACACACACACACATACACACATACACACACACACACACACACAGACACACACACACACACACACACACACACAGAGAGAGAGAGAGAGAGAGAGAGAGAGAGAGAGCTTATATGTGAACAGGCATGTGAATATATGTCTCCTTACATACATGAGTAAATTAAAACCTGATGCCTTATGCAGGAACAGAACCAGTATAAGTGTCCAAGGCTGTTACATCAAAAGCCCTACTTGGGTGATAGATGGGTCCTTGGTTTTTCAAGTGGTCCTTAACTCATAATATGGTTCCACGGCACCTGGCTGTTTGCGCAAAGGATGTAGTTTAGGCTGGGCATATCTTTTCTACCCAAGGGCTGAGATTTTGGTTATCTCACAGAATGGGTGTACATTTAGCATCCATAAAACCTACTGGCATGGCCTCGGCTATAGGCTGTGTCTAAGAAAAAAAAGCAAAACTAACAAAAACACTAAAGTTTCAAAAGGACTTCCCTTGGACCCAAATAACATACAAATTCTGCTTCTTTATACAGGGTAAAGTACCTCCCATGTGCCCCTCCTGGTTAGAAGTTAGGAAAGCTGAATTTGGATTCTTCAGGACTCCACTTATGTATCCTACTTATCCAGCTGCACATACTTGCTGGACCTCTGTAAAATGTCCAATTTACAGACATAGGAATGCTTTTGTTAGTGCATTTTTCATAAACATTGAGTGATAGAGTTAATTCGTAGAGTAAGTGGCCTTAATTGTATGCAGGAGAAATCACACATTTATTTTCCTGTGTCTGTATTCATATCTCTTTAAGAACAAGGAACTATCCCAGGCCCAGCTAAAAAGTAGGATATACTGGACTCCGCAGCCTATGACTCAAGAATGAGAGTAGGAAAAACAAAGATTAATTCCAGGAGCATGTAGCTAGATATAGTGTAGAATAAATAAATGAGTGAGTGGGTTTGGTGAATTAATAAATAGAATAGTTGGTGAATTGAGAACTGGCTAAAAGTAGAAACAGCAATATATTCTCATGAGGAGAGCTGAAAATTTTCAAACTCATTTATAGCCAAGCCTAACCACATGAAACTCAAAACATCATTTGGCACAGACAAACAAAAGCCATCAAACTAGGAAGGCCCATAAAATGAGGAAAGAAACTCATTTTGTTTGGACTTGTTTTAGCTATGGTTTAACACAGTTTAGGACTATAGTTATAAAGCCCCCAGGAATGATCTAATGTGTTGGAAAGTATCATATTAAATTACACTTCATTACATTTTGCCCAAATAGCATAGTGATATCTGTATACAATATTTGTAACAGAATAAAAAATGTGGCTTCCATTCGCATCTTATTAAACTATTTAAAATCCCAAACAGAAGCTGATGAATTGAAATCTTTCATTGTACAATGCATTAGAAAACAAAACTGTGACAATACAGAGTACCATTAACTAATCCCAAGACCTATAACAATTGCTGTAATAGTGATAAGACTTTAGGACCCAGAAAATTTACAGAGTTTTGTCCATAGTTCCACACTGGGATTAAGAAGTACAAAATGAAGTTTTAAGGAAATACAAATTTTGTTGTTTATACTTCAACCATTTTGCCAAGAGGAACAATTGTAAACTAAATAAAATGCTAAATAAAATGAAGAGAAGGCTCATGGTAACTGCCTTCAGGAACACAAAGTATAATCAATGAATAATTATTGTAGAGTAAGCTACAGACTTAATTCATCGTCTAAACATTCATTAGCACTTTCTGTGTTTTAAGCAGGAGGTTATTTAAACAAAGGTACATAGGAATTCAGCAGCATCGTTGTCTCCTCAAATATATCAGCCTATCTCCATGAGAAATAAATGCAATCCAAACTGTATGTGCATGTGTGGTATGGGAAGAATACACATACAAAGCTTCATGATGATCACTCTTAAAAGACACACACACACACATGCATAAAGAACTATGAATGGACTATGCATACAGCTGTGGGTCTCTCTGCTCTCATGGAGAGTCGGCCATTCAGTCCATGAGGGCAGTGGCGGACTCAGGCAGGGTGGGGTCCGGAAGCCAGGAGTACATATGGTGAATAACCACACTGGGACCAGCTATCAGGAGGCACATCAACCTTACCTAGGGTGATATGAGATTAATAAATTTTGGGGGGCCTGAGGGTAGGAACATCCAGGATGGGTGGATGCCATTGACTGGGGGCTTAGGGTACCTGGAATGCTTTATTAGCACAGGGAAGCATTTCAAGAATCTCAGGTGCTGGCTGGACAGGTTGTATTAGGAGAAAGAAAATTGACCCTGTAATCTAATTGAGGCTATGTGACATTCATCAGATAAAGGCATATCTGGGGAGGTGGCAGTTAAAATTCCCCAAGACGAGGTTAGAGAAGGAAAAGTCCTGCTAATGAAGAGATTGGCAGTGTTTTCCCACATACATCTATACTATTCTGTGTGGACATAAAACTTGATGAAAGCTATCATGAGGAGCAGAGGAAATAGAGAAATCATGTATGTGGGCCAGGGCTGAAGCCATCTCATTCCTCATCCTCTGTTGTACAATGGGAGTGGACTTTGAGTAAAGCAACATCTCCTCAAGCCCATTTCCTCTCTCTTTACTGAATTGGAGAAAGTTATGATGTCACCTGATAAGTCATTAGTTCTGGTAGAGTATGCTCAGCTTCAAAAAGGTAAAAATCTAGAAGAGTGGTAGACTGAGAGAAACTCTCAGAATAGTTTACCTGCAAGGAGTGATGTGGCTAGACAACAAGACAGGAATGAGACACACAATCCTACATGGAACTCACTCTTAATGTGATTTTAGATTCTGTGCTTAGACTGACTATATAGTGATGGCCTTACAAGTTATTAGACAATATTGGCTGGGAACTTACTATAAGTCGGGAACTAAGACTGGGACATCATAGTCAGAAGCACAGACAATTTTCATAACCATTACTTATGACAGTTATTAATGCCTTTGCTTGTAGAAAAGGAAGCTAAGCCATGGAACCATTGAAAAGTCTTCCAACATCAGATAAAAAAAAATCTCCTACCAATTTCCAAGCATTGGTTGTCATTAGAAACCAGACTGCCTTTAGTGCTTTTAAAGTAAAAATATGAGACCAGGGAGTCCAAATGGCTTGCCAATGTCACCCGGTATGTTTTAGGCAAAGCCTGGACATGAATCCAAGTCTCCAGAGGCCATGCCAGCTCCTCCGCCAATCTTTCAGGCTGCCTCTCCAGACTTGCTTCTCCAGCTACAACCTGTGCAAACAAGGGAGACGGTGCAATGATAGACGTGATAGATGGTGCCCAAGAGCTATTTTAATAGCCCTGCTGTTTTTCTGGAGAAACACAGATGTTGCATTTTGCTCCTCCTGAAGCCTGCACCCGGGTGACTGCTCAGGCAGCCACCAGCTGCTGCCATTTCCAAGATACCCCAAATCTAACCAGCTCCCAGGAATGGAGGGAGGGCTGCCTGGGCTAGCAGAGCCCAGTGACCTTCTATAGGAGCTAGCTTGAATCTTGGCCAAACACTGTGCCCACGTGGACCAAGGCCCCAAGGAAAAGAAAGGATGCCCGACTCTCTCTGAGACTACTTAAAATCCATGCTTGAGGAGTATGACTGGTTCTATTAAAGTATGGGGAAGAAATGAATGAAAGTGGAAAGAATTACTATTTACTAAATAATCACAACCATAGCAGTTAGGGTTTAATGAATCTTTTCTCATTTTATCGTTGTAACATTTCCAAGACATTTTGATCTTATGTTACAGAACAAATAATACTTTAGTATAGTGAATCCTTAATAATAAAAAAAGAGGCTTTTGACTATGACAGGAAGAATCTGTCTTTTTAGGAAAGTGGCAGCAAAATCCAGGTTGTCCTCATCCTTTTCCTTCAGAGAAAATAGTGGCCTTTGGAATCCTGTGGGTGAGTCACCCCTTTGCCAAGCTGTATGCTCATCACCTCTGCCTGCAACTGCTCATGCTCAAAGGTTTCTGAGCTTCCTCTTCGGGGAACGAAGGAGAGACTGAGAAAGGCAAGGGACTGAGACTCATCCTGAATCCATTTTCGTAAATGTGAACCTTTTTGCAGGAAAATAAATTTCCCACCTATGGTATCTCTGCATCTTATTTGGCATTCCCATCTCTTGATTATCACTGTGGGTTGTAATGTACACTCTATTAAATGGGCAATAAACACAGCAAGGGTTATTGCCGCATATAATAGCTAACAGAGATCTTGTCTTTCCCTCTCTGAGCCTCCTACACCTTCCCCCTTACAGCCTTCTCTAAAACAAGAGCAGGAATACAGTCTGGCTTGGGGCACTAAGTCTCATCATTACCTTAACAGACTGACTACCTCATCATGACAGCCCCTCCTCCCACCAGCAAGGATGCTTCTCCTCAGGATCCCTAACTCAGAAAACACTTCTTCAACTACCCAGCTGCTTTTCAGAATCTAAGGAGTGCCCATCTAGGGAGTGGACTCCCTCATTTTCACTACCTAGCCCCTAAATGTCTCCTGATCCATTCTCGCTCTCAGTATCCTAACCTAAAGCTAATATTCTTCTCTCTCTTCTAGTTTTACCATTTCTCTTTCTACGCTTCAAGGTCCAGGTAGTAGCAAGAAGGATCTTTTAATAGAAGCAAACGGAACCCAGATTTTTGCCATTTTCCACTTCATCATCATCATCATCATCATCATCATCATCATCATCATCATTATTAGGTTTTTTTTTGGATTTTGCTTTCTTTGAGACAGGGTTCCTCTGTATAGCTCTGGCTGTCTTGCAACTCACTCTGTAGACCAGGCTGGCTTCAAACTCTGAAATCCACCTGCCTCTGCCTCCCAGAGTGTTGGGATTACAGGTCTGCGCCACCACGGTCTGGCTCATTTTCCGCTTCTTAAAGCCACCATGCAAAGCTTTCCTCATTGGGTTTTTATTAGGAATCTCTCATTCTCCTGTCTGCAGGTGAAACATCTCAGCTGTGTTCATCTCTACACCCTCATGCCATGACTACCAGGCTCTCATCACGCTGTTTGGCCCATTCCAAGTAATTTCTAGGTTGTAGTCCTCTGGTTAGAGACATGCTTTTATTTTGCTTTTATTATTCCTGTTTGTTTGTTTGTTCCAAATCAAATTAGACCTTATAGAAAGAGAGTGGGTGTTGTCTAGATGGTAGGGTTGGAAGGATTCCCAGCTTACAGTGCCTTTCCCATTCTAAATGAGACCACATCATGTCCTGAGCTGAGACCCCACCCCTCCCTCTACTGCTACTTCTTCGGGGGAAATTGTCCAGCTTATTGCAGTGGCAAATAAACTCCTTTAGGTTTGGTCTGCTTCATCTTTCCATTGTACCACCCAGGTACACGTCCCATTTATCTCTTGCAATATTACCTACTATCACCATCAGAGGCTCAGCTTCCTCTACCTCTACCTGTACCCCATCTTCTTCATATTCAGGATAACTACCTCTGCCCTCCACCATCACCTCTGTCTCCCCTCTACTCTTACTGCCACCACTACCATTCACCTCTCTGCTAGTATTTACTCCAGCACCACAATCACTAATGATATTTATTGTTTGTTCCATAATGACACACATTAAGCTGTTATACATTTGGTTGCATTAAATATTGAAACATCTACAATAGGTGAATTTGTACTAAGCCACTGAGACTGCAGAGTCCAGACTCTGTGCCTTATAAGAGTGAACATCCCAGGTTGCAGCATCCTGTGTCACCGCCTCAAGCTACTTTCTGTGTTGTGCATCTAGTATTTGTTTGTCTCTTACCTATTTTCTGTATTTGTCAATTTTGTTTTCATGGAAAATGTCCATTTTCCCTATCAAACCCTTATAGTCTCTCATCAATTCCTTCAGAGAGACCTGTGTTCTTAGAATTTGTATATGATCTTCCATTCAACAACACATCACATGAAAACTAATTATTTATGTGCATTGGAGTTAGCCTCAGTAAACAATGAGTGTGAAACATAGCAGGGCCTACCCAAAGTTTGGGCTGGGAAGCTGGCTGATAAGTTTCAGTTTGTGTCTTGTGGGGTTCACAGAGAGATTAAATATCAAGTTTGGGGAAGGGTTCACAGTATTTGACAAATCCTTGATAATTATTAGAGATAATACTATTAGATTAAATTTTAATTAAATAATTATTTTATCAGCAATTCATGTTAACTGTATCTTGTTTAATTGATGTTGATAAAAACAAATACAGACCCATTTGCAATTAAAGTACTTTTTAAAAATATAAGCAAATGGGCTGGAGAGATGGCTCAGTGGTTAAGAGCATTGACTGCTCTTCCAGAGGTCCTGAGTTCAGTTCCCACCAACCACATGGTAGATCACAACCATCTGTAATGGGATCTAATACCTTCTTCTGGTGTGTCTAAAGATAGCATATAGTGCACTCATATACATAAAATAAATAAAAATCTTTTAAAAGATAAGCAGTTTGTGAGTGTCTACTGAATGGTAGAATTTGTTATTGTCCTTTACAATGCAATCTGGGAACATATAATAAGAGACTGAAAATATTTAAGTAACTTTATGAAGTAATAATCACATTCAGAACCCATTTAAAAGAAATGATCAGAAATATATGCAAGAAGTTGATTTTTTATTAAGATATATGTACAATGCCTAATAGATACAATCTTAAATTCCATATTTGTTGACTATTAAATTATAAGGCAAAATGTAGAAAATTCTAAATATGAATCAAGAGAGCTTGCATTTTATGGGATATTCATCAATTATAAAATTATATCTGTCGGAGAATATCCAGCAGTCTCAACTAATGTTTTTTGAAAGTCAGAGTACTTAATAGTTCAATAATTAGTTTATTTATCAATATCGTTTAACACTAATATTTCATCACATTTCCATGGAAGAAAATGCAGTGGAAAATCTGTACTGGATATTTTGGATTCAGAAGTATAGTTTAATTTTTTCATTGAGTTTAAAGTATGGTCTCAAATTTAAATGACTACATATCATCTAGGAATCTGAACCAAATAACTAGAGATGAAAAGATCTAAAAGGGGTAAAGGGTGTCCTTCCTAAGTGTAGAAAGCAAAGACCTCCTTCCTATATCCTACAGAGCCCATAGAGGAAGAAACAGCCTGAGTCCATGCTTGGCTGCGGCACACAGCTTCTTATTTCATATCCTTGTGTCTCGGATCCTTTAACTGAACAACAAGACCAGTTGGCACTTTGCAAATATGAATTCCCCCTTTCTTATGTTCTACTTAACCACAGTTCCAGGATCCTCTGGGGCAGCAGGGTTGTTCCTATGGCAATTATCATAAATTCTAACCAAGCATGAGAAACCTTAGGCCAGTGAATATGGGGGGGGTGGGGGTGGCGGGGAGGGTGATCTTCAATCTAAGTGCATGGCTTAGCCCTCCAAGATGTTAAGATGGAAATGGAACCCTGAATTTCACTAAGTGACTTTGATGGTTCTTAGCCACCATGCCAGTGGAAGAGTTCAGGGACTATGCCACCATTCTCAGTGACTTAAAATGGCCCCAACTTGTCTACCCTTCTCAGATTTTCCATCCTTATTGAAGGAGATATGGAATGGCTGCATTTATAATTAGTATGTTTTGTCATTTAAAGTTCACCAGATTTGTAGTCAATTATTGGCTAAAAACATTTATTATTTGCAATATATTATTAGTTTATTATGGCTCATTGCGTTAAAATACTTCGTTTAATCCTTTGCAGGTCCTTAAACACAAATATGGCAGCTATTAGCAACCTCTTCAGTCAGGCATAAAATTGTACCCAGAGGCCTCATAAACAATAGAGTGCTTTGCAAAGATTAAATCAGTGTACACAGCTGTGAAGGAGGCCATTAGGAAATGCATTATCATTCTGCTTTACTGTTACTTTGTGTGCTACCCTGCTCCTGCCAATCCATCAGTTAGCCCCGCCTCCACCCCATGAGTGGAAGAGGCTTAGCATCATTTCAGGCCTTGGGAAAGGTGGGATCTATGCTCTGTATGCAGGGCCAAGGGGACCTGGATAATGGTGGCCTGGACAAACACAGAGACCTAGAAATTACTTCCTCTATGAGAAATGGGGAGTGAAGTCTTCCTGGTTAGAAGAGTTCCTGGATCATGTTAATTCACTCAAAGTGATTGCTATCTTGCTTGTTTCTGAGTCTTTATTCAATCTCTAGATTGAATTCCAGTCTCTAGAAGGAGGGAAAAGGACAGCTGTCATTTATAAAGCTCCGGGCATGCTGTAGGATTTCTCAAATCTGGATTTATTTATTTGATAGAATACATTTTGCATACAGTGCTTAAAGCCACATGGAAGAGGTAGTTGAAAGGGGCTCAGTGTCTGGAATGGAGGGATCATTAAGGCACATCTAATATTATGCAAGAGTTCAAAGCTTCCCATAGGAGGGACATCTGAGCCAAGTTTGAAATGATGTAGGAACAGGATATGCAGCAAGAGCTGTGTGGAATTTGGGAAGGGGACAGAACAGTACAGACCAGGAGTGGGACTGGTGTGTGCAACATTATGGAAGCAAGAAGCAAGAGCGCATCTTCATTTGTTAGGTCCAGAAACCTTGTTACATGCATGCATTCATGTACAGGGAAAAGCCTCCTCTGCCAGGCCTCCTGTACTGATTGTGTGTAGTATATCTTGTCAAGACAAGACAGCCAGCACCATGACTGGTTCCAACCCTGTGAGGTGGAGTTCTGTCTTATTATCTTATCAGGTAATCTTGGATAAGTCCAATTTCTGAGCCCCACTTTCCTATTTATAGACTGTAAAATTTACAGACTATATTAAAAGCATGGATTGTATTCCCTGTTATGTAGTAGAATCTCAAACACTGTATTTCCCTATTCCTGATCTTGGATCTCAGTTACAAATTTGCCTCTCCTGAAAGCTTCCTGGAATTCATTAATTTAGGGATCAACTGTAGGCAAGGCTCTAGCCTATTACAATTGTCCAGAGAATCTACAAGCTGGAGGTCTTGTAAAATGGCCAACTAACCTGAAATAATTTGGCCCTGTACCCTGTATACCTAAGCACAACACTAGGCACCACCAGGCTCTTCTACACCAATAGGAGCATACTCTAGACACCTTCCTGTCTCACAGGATTATGGGAATAAATGCACAGGGTGTCAATGCTTGACATTTCTGAAAGTATGTACTTAGGACTTGGTATATAGAAGAAGCAAAGATTTGACCAGTTCGGTTTTTTATTTGTTTGTTTGTTTGTCTGATTTTTGTCCCCCCTCCCTTATATGTATCCATATATGTCATGATCATTGTTTTGTTTTTAAAGAAGTTTCTGAGCCTCTTGATCTGTTAGGCACTGTTTCTTGAAAGTTCTTTCCTCCACACACCATCTCCTTTTTTGTGATTTCTCAGCACCTGCCTTGCCAGTTTTCAGGACTAAGCTATTCCATTTTGCTCATTTAACACACCTTCCCTCCTCTCCCCATCCATTTTATACCAAACACCCTGAAATAAGAAATCCATGCTCTGCTTTCCCTAGCATGTGGTTACATGTCGTCACACCAGTAATCCAACCTTCTTTACCTTTTTCTTTCCAGGATTTAGAATAAAATAAAACACTTTTTGACTCTCTGGTGAATGAATGATCATGACTTGTCACAACCAGGAGAACCCTTTCACATTGAATAGCATGACATTTGACAGGGTTGTAAGGAGGACAGCTATATCAAGAAGAAATCTGTGTAGAGGTTTCTTGTTCTTCCCTTCTAGACAGTAAGGCCTTAGAAGCTGGAGAGGACTCTGTCATCATGCTCAATATGTGATTTACATCTTCCCACAAGATTGCTTAGTCTCCTCTTTAAACCAGCTATTTTTCACTGAGACCCCTTTCTGCTGGTTCTCTGAAGCAACAGTGTGGCAGGGTCTCTGGAACCTTTGGCTGGTTCCTAACAATGGGAAGATCTGAGGGTACCTGAAGGCATCAGGAGGGAATCTGAAATCCTTCGTTCTTCATCCCCACAGCTTTAGAGCCGTGCCTGCAATAGCTGGACCCATTCAGATTGGCAGGTGGCTTCTCCACAGCAGACTCTCATGTAACAAGGAATTCCCAAATTTGATGTTTTTTAAGTAGAAATGGAATCAGCTTCCTGCTACTCCAGCCTTGGGGAACTCACAGCCTGAAGTGATTCCCCAACCTTGCTTTGTGAATTATATCTTTCTTTTGTATCTTACAGATCCACCATTTACCCTGTCACTTCTACTAAACCCCACATGTCTCTCCTGGTTAAATATGAATGAGGAAAACACACATGAGACCATGAAGTGGAGGGCATGTGCAACCATGAGCAATGCTTTAAAGAAGTGGCCGTGCTTACAACCTGATGGGGAAAAAATACCAAAAATGTAATTTTGTGCATGTTGGAACTGTTTTGAGGATAGTAGAGATGGACATAAAATAAGTATAAGATCAAAAAAGAGTGTTGGGGCAGGATGGGATGATGGATCTTCTAATCTTGCATCCAATTTGTGGTAGCTATGCACAAAAGGTACTCTGTTGTTTGGGAGACTGGAGTCAAGAGGGAAGAGAATGAACTCTGCAGAAAAAGGAGAGAATGAACAGATCTTACAAACTATTGCTCAGTCTGACAAGTGACAGCTTTGTTGAGTCTTTAATGTCTGCATAACAGAATTGTGGGTGTAATGGAATAATTATCTGAAAAATACTTTAACAATTGTTATGTAAATAATAACATGTATGGATGGATGGATAGAAAAGAGAAACACTGACATATGAGAAGAGCCTACCACTGTGATCCAGTGAAAGGAAAAAGAAGCTGCATAAAAGGTGTCAGCTCTTCTCTGATGCCCGGTTGATGAAAACATGTCAAATAGTAAAGAAATGGATCCTCTTTCAATAAACCATTGGTTATTCTTAGGTTGAACTAAAATCTGTCTTTCTATAACTTTTCCCCACTGGAGTTAGTCCCAGCCTCTCTCTAAAGCCAAACAGAATAAATCAACTCTCTGCTCTAAATGAAAAACCTTCACCTATTCCTTGTTTAATAAACTGAACAAATAGACTACATTTTAATAAATTTGCCATAGGCCTGTAGTCCTTTGCAAGGCAGGTCAATATAAATGAAGATGCTTTGTGGACCACATGACTGGTATACTATCTTAAAAATAGAGGGTTTGTGGGGTGAGAGGCACATTTAAAATGTGTCAATAGTGTTGTTCAGAAGTATATGCATTGGTTTTTCTCAAAAAAATGCCACTTTATAACAGGATATATATATATATATATATATATATATATATGCATATATATATGTACATATACACACACACATACATGATCATGAATTGAAGAAAACCAATCCATTCTTCCTTTCCTCCTATATTTTTTCAATCTGTATTTTTAATCAAAATGTATTGAATGTCTGTTCTATGCCCTACATTCCACTTTTTATAATTTTTAGCTCATCTATTTCCTTCTCTGACCAAGACATGATATTCATTCCCATTGTATAAGTAAAGCATATTTGGTTCTATGCGGGAAAAAAAATCTGGGGAATAATTACCTACAAATAACAGGGCTGAAACTTGATGCCAGTTTGGTTTATCTAGTAAGTTCTGGTGCATAATTCTATCTATAGAAAAACATGAAAAAGCCAAAGGCAAAACATATGTGCACATTAGGTTTTAGTGCTCTTTTCATGTAAGGAGGAAATAGGATGAGCCGAAACATGGACGTATGTGAGAATCTGTCTGGTTTGGAGAATGGTTAGTAGTGAGGCATGCCTAATGTACTTAGGTCTTGGAGGAGATGGGAGGCAGCTTGGACTCCTACATGCAACACAGGAATATGAGGAAGAGCTCAGCAGCTCTGAGCTTTACATCATATGACAAACTGTCCTAAGTGAGGACCAATATCATTTTTCTGTGTTTTAAGACAGTATTCACTGACTTCCATACTCAGTGGCCTGCCTATCTACTCACCAATACAATGATGTTACTATAGGGACCCAAGGGTTATTTTTTCAAATTCACATACAATTGGCTAAAAGACAGATATCCAGCTTTTAAATCACTAGGAAGTAACAAAACTATGAAGATAAGCTAGCTTGAATATGAAAACCAGGAAGCAAAGCGAGCCTGAAGAAAACATCAAGGAGAGAAAACACAAAACAAAGAGACAGGAATAAGACCCAACACATCAGTTATGACAGTAGCTATAAATGGTTTAAGTTCCTCTAATAAAAGATAAAGTCTTTCATACTGGGTTAAAAGCAAAATTCTACCATATGCTGCTTGCAAAAGACAAACAATAAAACAAAAACAAGAAGAAAGGGGATAAGGTTGGCAAATATTTATCAAGCTCACAAAACAAACACAGAGAAAGCAGTGACTTGCCATAGTTAAAAGTGAAATTCATGGCAAAAGGCATTATGGGAGACAAAGGAGGTTATTTCATACTGATAAAAGGCAGCCTTTTCAATGAAGCAACAAGAGACGTGCTGTTACCTATGGCAGAATATACACCAAGCCAAGATGCAGAAATATAAAGAGACAACAAAAAATAACCTTTCATGGTATCTTGATAATGACTATAGCAAGAAAAATAATAAAGCTAGATACCATCTTTAATAAGGTACAAATATAAAAATTACAAAGCTACTTAGAGCTGACCTGAGTGTTTACAGTGTTCTAGGTATTAATTTGAACATTGATACAAAATATTGTTTGGTTGAATATTTAACATAAATTATTACTTTGAAATAAATTATTAACCCTGTATTAGAGCTGAGAAAACTGAAGCAATAGGAAGTGAATGAATTACCTGAGGCATTGGTGCATTGGTGCATTGGTGCATTGGTGCATCGCCAGTAAGCACCAGCTGCATTCTAAAAAGAAGCAGGTACCACAGCAGGTATCTGTCATGTTAAATGAAGGGCTAAATAACTCCAGAGTGAGAACCCATATCCTTCTTAGCAAGCAAAAGAGAAAACTGATCATCCAAGGTGATTTCCAGCTAGGATCCAAAGAGGCCTCAAGAAAAAAAAATCCAGAATGGACTACTGATTTGAACACAGTATAATCCAGACATCAGTGACATCATAACCTAAGATGGCAGTCACACTCACATATATACACACATACACTGCACATACACACCCACACACCAAACACCTATGCACCATTCTCACACACATAACACACACACACACACACACAGACACACCACATAAAATTATGGGAAGAAGAAAGCAAAATTCTAAACTGAAAAACTGATAAGTTATTTTTTTCTTAAAAAAAAATCATGGTGATTAGTGGGATTTATCTGGTGTTTCAGAGATGTGTACAGCAATGTGATACTTCTTATTCATAAGTCAAAGGAGAAAGCCACATGGCCAGCTTGAGACATAACTTATTCCATGAGAGTTGTAGCCTTGTGATGCTGAGTCTGAGCTCCTGATGTTAAGAGCATCAGGCCAGACAGAAAGGGACTTTTCTACACCAGAAAATACCAAGAGCCATGGTGGAGGTAGAAGGAATAGAGCCAGATGATCAACATTGTCCAAACCAGATCAGTAGCATAATACAAACGGCTGAAGGAACCTTGAAAGCTGCTTATGAACTTCACCAAACTAAAGAAGTTATTGAGCCAGCTATGGAGGTACATGTAATGATAATCAGAGTAATGGTGTGTGTGTGTGTGTGTGTGTGTGTGTGTGTGTATGTGTACAGAATTGCTGAAAAATTCTCATTTTTTAAGGTTTGCATAGGAGTTTCCATACATTTAGCATCATTTAAAAAATCTTAAGAAAGTCCACTTCAGGGCCTGCACCTGAAGGAAGAAAATGCTTCAAAATATCCAAAGGTGGAAAGTTAGACTTTGAACTTTGGAAACAGATTTTGTGTTTCTATAATATTATAGATCCCAGCTACTGCTCTTTTTAAAATGTGCTTGGCTCTCGTGCAGCTAAAAACTGGGACAGGGTAGAGGCAATGAGGAAATTAGCATTTTCAAGCATAGCCACAGTAGCCCAAGAGTAGAAACTAAGTCTTGCCACAGGACAGTAGAATGCAGCAGGTCAAAGACAGAGTGGGTCAGGCCACAGGGGCCTTGGTACTGGGCCAATTGCTCTAAAGAAGATGTGGTCCTCTCTGCCCTGGTGGTTACTTATTAACCCCACCTGCCTCTGCCTTCCTTGATCTTCATCTGCCTGTCTGTCAACTTCATTCCCTTGTTCATAGTGGCATACCATGACCCTTGTAAGAGAAAATATGAATCCAGCATTATGACATTCAAGGAAATAGAGCACAGGAGTGGCCACCACATAAAGGTCATCCCTCCTGCATCTGAATTTTACATCCAACAAGGTCTGGCAGTTGAAACCAAGGTGCATGAAGTAAGAGAATTCTGAGAGAAAACACACCTCTCTTGGGCACACAGCTCTGGGGGAGAAGGGATGAAACGCAGGTTCAAGGCTTCCTAGGTTAGTGCAATCATGGTTTTTTTTTTGGTTGGTTTCTTACTATTTTATTTTTCTCATTAAAAATAATATATGCCTTGTGGATAATTTGAAAAGTTCCAACCATGCTCAGAAATAACATCTGGTAACATTTTGGCTTTTTTCCCTCCCAGCAATTTCTCTTTTTCCTGTCTGAGTACAGAGATGTGCAAATATGCATATGTGCAATATTATGAAAATGAAAATGAGAAATGTAATTCACGGTGTCTATTCTAGTTTACTCTATTGTCTTTCTATCATCATAGCTATGGGAAGGGGAGAGTTTATGGAAGAAACAGGGGCACTGTTGAGTGAGGGAGATACAAGGTGACAGTTTACCTTGGACTCTGCTCTGAGAGCGTCCCTACAGATAGAGGCATGAGCACACTACTGGGGCTTTCACCAAGAGAAGTAGTCGGGGAATGGAAACAGCTAGCACCTCTAGACAGTGCTCTCACAGTTGCTCTGAGGCAAAACAGGAGTCAGAATGGGGTCTGGGATTCATGGAGGAATGAAGCAGATCTAAGACCAGGGCCTGAGTATAAGAGTCAGTCTGAGCACTCACAAGTCAGGATATTCATCAGTACCATGCTGCTTTGGCACCTCTCCAACCCCCTCCTTCTTACAGGTTTGATCTAGATGAAAAAAATATGAAATGAGTCTCAAACACATAAAACACTTACCCAAAGTCACACTGTAAAATGTGGACAACATTTAGATCTCAGGAGCTAATTCAGGGGGAAAGTCCAACCATTTGTAAACTGACTATCTCTTATATAATTAGATCTTGATGACACACAGCATAGCTGGACTCTTTTCTTATTAACCTTATTAAGAGGCTCACAGTCCTTCTTCACATCCTGCAGTACAAGGACTGCATGTGGAGAGTCTGGGATGCTGGATTGTACTGTTAGCCTTTAGTTGCCTGCTCTGTTCAGCAGCATATCCACCCAATGCCTGCCCCCTCTCCTTCATCTCCCAGAATCTCACTTCTTGACATTATTTTCTCTGATTTGTCTGAGTGGTCTGACCTAGAATGGTTGTGCATGACTTGAGACTTACGCGTTCCTCTTTCAACTCCCTGCTAAATATTTTTCCCTTTAATGATACTCCCAGTGGCTTCTTGCCCATTCTTTTTCATTTCTGTTAGGAACTTTCAAGTTTAGTTTACCATCTACATCCTACCAGCTCCCCAAGGCTTAGTTTCAGAGACCAGGCTCTCTCAAGACAAAATCAATTCCAACATTCAATTAGGCTAATTAAGCTCAGGTTGCCATCAATGTATTTCTTAATTATAGTTTAAACACAGGTAAAAACCTAGAATTGTTCACCAACAGCTCTTCGCCTCTGCTAAAAGCAAGAATCTGGTGTTAAGAATTCCCTTGAGTCAAATTGAGGTTCTGACAATAGTGTGAGAGACCACATGTGTATTTGCATAGGATTTGCATATATCTACATAGGTTAGTCTCTTCACGGTACATTTCCAATTAAAATGTTATTATTTTGGCCTTGAAGATGTTGTTTCCTGATTCTCCTTTTCTATAGTACCGCTCACAACACCTGTTCATTTCCATGTATATTTCTGCATGAAAGGACATTGGGACTGTGTAGAAAAAGGACACAGCCTATAATGACGGCCCCAAGCACACTTGATGTGTGCTAGCTATTGGGAGGTGATTCTAATGACTAGAAGGTTTAGGGACAAAGAATAATAGCTGTGGGGCTGGACTTACACTGCATCTTTGGGCTGATCCCCTCCTCTCCTCTTCTTCTAAGCTCTGCTCTTGCTCCCAGATGAAGCATTTGTTTTCTTTAAGTTTTTTTTCTGTCTCTTTTTGCCTGCAAACTATAAGTTCCTGCTGGGCCTGATGGCACAGGGTTATAAACCCAGCCTCTCTAGAGGCTGAGACAGGAAGCTTACAAATTCAAGGCTTGTCTGATCTACAGCATGAATTTCAGGCTAGTCTGGTAAGAATAATAAGATCCTATCTCAAAATGAGACTGATTTGTAGCACAATGGTAGGTAGAACATTTACCTATCGTGTAGGAGGCCATAGGCTCACTACCCAATACAACACAAATCAGGAAAAAAAAAGAAGAAGAATGACTGGACTGGTCTTACTAAAGGTCTGTCCATTGCATTCTCCGGCTGTCAATGTATCCTCATTGCTGGGATGTGAAGGCTTCAGGCATGGTCTGTATGCAGTTCCCCCATGACAGCAACCAGCATCTCTGGTTGTTTCTCTAACCTGTACTTTTCATCCTAGGCTCCCTCTGCCATGATGTATTTGGTCCTAGCCTTCCACCATTGGCCACCTTTCAGGTTGTCTCCACCCTCTCCCACTTCCATGTAGCTGTTGGACACAAACCACTGTGCCCTGATGATGACCACCAAGACACATTGAGTACAGCGCTCTGTGCTGAAAAGACTGGAGTGGCCCTGAAGCAAGATCATTGGGACACCTGTGTCCTGCCTTCTTCTGTTCTCTCCTGGTGCATGTCAGAAAAATTAGAATTCTCCTCTGAAGGGGAAGTTATGACTCTTGATCTATAGCAAGCTACCCAATCTAGAAATTTCAGTCTTCATGTTCTAGAAAGATGGCTCAGTGGTTTAAGAGCATATTTTACTTTTCCAGGGAACCCAGCACCCTGACTTGGTCACAGCATCCACAGTGGGTAACTTAAAACTACCTGTAACTGCAGGTTCCTGGCAGCTGTCAGTCTCTTTTGCCCTCCATGTACATCCTTGGCATACTCTTTCTCCCTACTTCTCTCTCTCTCTCTCTCTCTCTCTCTCTCTCTCTCTCTCTCTCACACACACACACACACACACACACACACACACACACACACACACACATACACACACACATACACACACACACACTATAGGACATACAAATGTTTGTTCTCTGGCATTCTTCTTTCTCCATTGATGTCTTCCTGTAATAACTGTCCTTTCCTACAATAAGATGTAAAGAAGGCTGCCTGAAGAGTGACCTAGGGGCTAACAGACCCACTGGCATTCCCTTGGGGTATTAACATAAAATTGACTCTTGACCATCTGCACAGATACCAACTTTCCCTTGGTCTGTAAAATCTTCACTTCTGGAGGTTCAGTGTCATACAAAACATTTTAAAACAAAATTGCCATGTTTTTCTTCTTGGTGGCATGTCTTTTGCTTCTATCATGCTCACTGTGAAGGAGGAAGGCAAGGATTTCCAGCCCTATCCTTCAATCCCATCTGTTCTTCAGATGATTCACTGGTAAAACTCAGGGCAGCATCCAAGGCACTCTAAAAATCCAGGACAACCAGTAGCGGTAACGATGCCCATGTCGCCATTGGCAGCAGAATAGAGAGGTCCACCCAGTGGCACCGCCTTCTTCCTGCTCCCTATTACTCAGCTCTATAGCACACACAGTGGTCTTGCCTGAATCCATTACAAATAACATCACACATATGTGAAAAAACTCAGGAACACACACTGCCTTTCTGTCCTGGATTCCAATTGTCACACTCCTGTGTGGACAATGTCACACACCCATTCATTTCTCTTCCCTAACAGGGGTTTGCTTTCCCTATTTCATTTGTTATCAGGAGATACAAGTTGATTTTACCTATTTCTTAAATGAGTCTATTGCCTATTTAGTTCATTGCCACATTCCTGGTACTGAAGAAAGTGATTTGCATGTGGTCTGTGTTCAATAAATGCTTGTCAAATGAATGAATCTTAGTCTTTTTATACTGCACTGAGTGTGATAATTACCTACTTGAGGACTGGGGCAATTGCACTGGGGATGTTTTTTTTGGCAAATATGGTAAAAATAGACTATAACTAATTGCAATCTATTTGTCAAATAGGGGTAAAAAATAGAGTATAATTAGCCATGAAATCTTTTTCCCACCAATTCTGAGAAGGGCAGCAGACAGAAATTCCATGTGACTGAGATGACACTTTGAGTAGAAGGTGAATAAAAGGTTATTAGACCACAATGCTCAGGAAAGGATTCTAGCTGCACAGAAAAAAAAAAACTTTTATGGAAGAGAATGAATGAAGAAAAAAAAGTAATGCAGCAAACGGCAGGCTGTGATTAGCTGAGCTATTGATGCACTGAACAAGTCCATTGGGGAAAGATTTGACAATCAGATTTGAAGGTATTTTTGCTGCATATTGAGTGGCACAGTTCTCTCTCACTCAAGAAAATAGTCAGTGAAACTTTATATTGATCTTTGCTGAGTATGATACCATAAGAACAAAGCCATTGAAAGACGACGAAGAAGGGTGCTGGGCACAGTCCAAGTGTGAAGTTGCAGGTAGGATACACAATCAATGTGTAATATTTAAGGGAATGAGAACCCGGTGTGAGGCACAAGCTGTGCTCCCAGTACTCAGGAAGCTAAAGCAAGAAGACAGATTTGAGTCCAGCCTGGGCTACATAGGAGGTTCAGTGCTACCCTTGACTACATAGAAGAACTGTTGCAGGAAAATATGAATCAATGAAACACAGCCAGTAGAGAAGCCTTAGAGAGGTAGAGGTTGGTTTCAATTAAGAATTTCTTTGACCTCCTTTTGTTGTCTAATTACTCTAGCTTCAAGAACTATATGAATAGAAAGGGAGAGAGTGGGCAGCCTTGTCTAGTCCCTGATTTTAGTGGGATTGCTTCAAGTTTCTCTCTCTTTAATTTGATGTTGGCTACTGGTTTGCCGAATATTGCTTTTACTATGTTTAGGCATGGGCCTTGAATTCCTGCTATTTTCAAGACTTTTAACATGAAGGGATGTTGAATTTTGCCAAATTCTTTTCGACATCTAATGAAATGATTGTATTTTTTTTCTTTGACTATGTTTTTGTAGTGGATTACATTGATGGATTTCTGTACATTGAACCATCTCTGCATTCCTGGGATGAAGCCTACTTAATATGTTCTTGGATTCAGTTTGCAAGAATTTAATTGAGTATTTTTGCATATATATTCATAAGGAAAATTGGTCTGAAGTTCTCTTTCTTTTTTGGACCTTTGTGTGGTTTTGGTATCAGTATAACTATGGCTCCAGCCACATATGTGGCAGAGAATGGCCTTGTTGGAAATCAGTAGGAGAAGCAGCCCTTGGGCCTGAGGATGTTCAATGCCCCAGTGTGGGGGAATGGGAGGGTGGGAAGATAAGAGTGGGTGGGGGAGCACCCTCATAGAAGCAGGGGTAGTGGGGATGGGATGGGGGTGTTCAAAGGGGAGATTTGGAAAGGGGAAAGCAATTAAAATGTAAATTAAAACATATCCAATAAAGAAAAAGAAGAAAGAATTTCTTAAAAAATTCTTAATTCTCTCAGAACTAGAATGAATATTCCTTTTTACCCATCTGCTTTTTTTCTCCCCAGATGTAGCTGGTGATCATTTCAGTACAATCTGTAAGTAAAATGCATACTGTGAGGCCAGTCTTATGGCACAGTAAATCCTCCATGGGAAGCTTTGGTAAGCATGCTTCAGACATCACTTCCCTCGGTGACAGGGTCCAGCGCACACTTTACTGCTATACCAGTTTGAGTCCCTGTAGTTCTTCTTGGGCTTGCGCTATCCATTCATCCACTCCTTACTTCATGTAACGAGTTACCCACTCAACATATATAAGTATTCAATGCACGCCATGCTCAGTACTGCTCTGCCTCCCTAAAATAATCCTTCTGAGACCATTTTCAGGTTAATAAAATTCAAATGCTGTTAGAACTCTTTAGACATTGAGACCCTGACATTTCCACAAGCTCCGATAATTACCGGGGTACCAGTGTGTCTGAGGTGTCCATAAGGCATCATTACGGAGCCTATTGCCCATTTCTATAAGGGGGAGGGTATGAATGGCATGGTTTGGGGGGGCTGTGAAGGGAGTGAGAGAGCCACACTCACCAAGTTTCCATGAACAACATGTACCCTGAATGACAGCTTAATCCGATCTTCACAACAACTTCAAGAAAGAGCACTTATGGGTGATAACATGAAAGGTTCCGGAACATTAATGGTTTGTATAAGTCTGTAAGCACAGTTTGCATGGATGTGAATTCCAGGTACTTCTACCAGTGACCTTTTCCCTTCTCCCTCCCCCATCTCATTCTATTTCCCTCCTTCCATTTCTCCTCCCCTCCATCTCTCACCTGGCCCAGGTCTCTCTCTCACACACCGAGGGCTGCCCATATGCCCATATAAAAACTGGTGGCCTGCTCACTTCTCTAACCTAGTTCACTTGGTGCTGGAGTGAATTTGCTCAGTTTCACAGCAAGCAGTTCAGGAAATCCATCCATGCCGGGGGAGCATGCTAAGGGGCATGATCCCAGAGACTGGGAATTTAAGACAAGGAGACCATAAAAGTAGCCTCTGATGTGAATTTTTTTTACATGGGGTGCTAACATTCATATTTTCAACACAAATATCTAGGAGTCACAAAAGACAAGATAATAATTTTTTTTTCAATTCCTTGTAGAACAGCAATTCTCGACCTGTGAGTTTTGGCTCCTTCAGGGATCACTTATCAGAAATACTACCATATCAAATATTTACATTATTATTCATCACAGTAGCAAAATTACAATTATGAAGTAATGACAAATAATCTCATGGTTGGGGGGAGTCAGCACAACATGAGGGACTGTGTTAAAACATTAGAGAGGTTGAGCCTCACTATAAATGTAGAATGTAATAATTAGCACATTTCCTATTTGTATCTTTTCTTTTTCTTTATTAATGCAGAGAAAGAAATACATTGACTTTGCTGAAACAGAGGTATAGTGAATTACTGAATAAATGAGCCTGAGAAGAGGAACCAGGAGACTAGACTTTGCTTAACGTCTCATCCAAGAAGGGGTAGGGTGGAGGCGTTTGCCACCACATATTATCTTTAGGAGAGTGGTTCTGGGGAGAGTTGAAGTGAGGTAATCATTATAAGAAATTGCAAATTTCTACAAGCTCAAACCCTGAAACTGGGGGACTTACAAATATACCCCTACATTATATTCATTTATCTATTATTTGAGAAATAGTTATTGAATGACCATCATCTATCAGATCCTTCCAGTGAGCATGAAAACTGACAAACCTGATAAGGTCATTGTCCCCATGGCACTGACATTACAATTGAGGTTCTTTTGATAAGCAAATAAATCAATAATGTTTGTGTTCTCTGCCAAAGGGAGATAGTATAGAGGTACAAAATGACTAAGTTTGTGGAACCTGATTGGTAGTTCAGGCTAGGTTGTGAGGAAAGAATTCTCCAAGAGAGGAACACATGTGCAAAAACTGAAACGGGATGAGAACAAAGGCACTTCCTGAGAGAAAAGTCCCTGAGAGCAGAAGCACGTTATACCCACGTCAGTGTGCCCAGCGTGGCACGTAAGATGCTACAGCATTTTAGAAATAGGACCATGAGATGGGTCACACTTTCATACGAGCAAGCATGCTATGCACAGTCTTTTGCATCTCACATCTGACCCTTGTCCATGAATATAGTACTGTGTGTATGAAAAGTTTATCGACAAAAATGAATGTCTAATCTGTAACAAGAGAGTTCAATAGGAATGTATTTAACAAATATAAAAAGGTCTACAGATGTTACATTCAGTGTTTGAAATTAACTGTGTATTTCTCTAGTCTGATTTTCATTGCTATGATAGATACCATGACCCATGAAAGAAACTATAGCAGGGTCCTGGAAGTAGAAACTAAAGCAGAAACCCTGGAGGAATACTACTTAACTGTTTTGCTTCATCTGGTTTGCTTAGCTTTCTAATAAGTTTAGGCCTACCTGTCTAGGCATTGTACCATCCACTATGGGTTGAGCCCTCCTATATCAATTAAAAATCTAAAAAAGTATCCCTCAGATATTTCCAAAGGTCAATTAAATAGAAGTGACCTCTCAACTGAGAGTCTATTTTTAAATACTTGTCTAGCTTCATGTCAAGTTGACAAGAACTAACCAGCACCTGTATCTAGAAGAGAATGTGAAACTCAGAAAATGCCCAGCAGACATGTTGTCACTGGCTAAAAACATGTTCCCAGAGTATATGTGAGTCAACTCAGCAGAACCCTCCATCATCTCTACAGGTATGCTGATATCACCTTGCCATCAAGAGAAACTGACAAGCAGGATGCAGAAGAGACAGTTGAAAGTAAAGTAATAATCTGATGTTGCATTTTGAAATGACAATTGACAAAAAAGAGAGGAGGAAGGGGCATCCTTAGACAAGAAAACTCACTTTCCAACGTGGTGAAAAGGATATGCTATGCTTGATCCTTGACATTACCAAAGAGAACCAATAGGACCATCAAAAAATGCAACACTGAGGGAGCCAATATAGAGTCCCAAGGAAATGAGGTAATGTGATTTATCAAATGAACTTGGCATATGGAGCAGAGCTCTGAAGACAATGTGGCTACATGAGGGAACAGAGAGTGGGCAAGAGTGATGGGTGATGACAATGTCCTGGTCACTGTTATGAGTGACTACATATGATAGCTCACGCTATGCTTAAACAGTTCCATGAGGTAGGGCTTACTAATACATCTACTTTAAATATGTCCTATACATAGGTATTGAACAGTTTACCAGAAGCTGCAGAGTTCCAAAGCTGAAGCAGACAGACGGGCAAGTGAGACCGATGGCAGAACTAGCCCTTCACTACCAGGGCCTAGACACCACATGTGTGCAAAGTATTATACTCCGGGTGGATAATTTGGGGCTTTATATGAGGAATTCTTTAATATTTGTGATGAAATTAAGATCCTGGTCCAAGATAGTAAGTAGTACATTTACATTGTTGCAATTCTATCATCATAAGATTATAAGGATGTTCACATGGAAAATTCCTTAAAAGTTACCAGCTATAAGTTTTCTGTTCCTGTCTTACCAATATAAAACACGTATGCACGCATGCATACACATGCTAGCCACAGAACAAGAGTAAGCTCTTGAATCGATTAAGTCTTGATAGTACTATTTTTCTTTTCTTCTTTATTTTATTATTTGTTTGTTTGTTGGTGAAGCAGTGAGTTTTATCGGGGTTACTTACAGGAATATGGGTAAGAGTTTATTTACAAAACCAGAAATTAATCAAAGCTGATAGTGTTACTTTTCAAAAATCAAGCCAACTGCATGAAGCATACAGTGTCAGTTGGGAACTGAACCTTGGCTGCTTTTGTTGAACTATATTTATCGAAGAGAATTTCATTGGCTCCAGAGTTCACATCTGATTGATAAGCATTTCACTTCAAAGTATATTTTCCAAATCAAAGGGATCTTCAAGAATTATTTGTCCCTTACTTAAAACATTTAAAAATTATAGCTCCATGTGATGAAATAACATGTCCTGGGGCTCCTGGTGGGAAAAGGAATTGCCACCAGCCCAGTGACTTCCACAAATTCGTGGATGAGATGACAGGTGGATGAATTCGAGGTCACTTTCTCTGACCCAGCTTCGATGTGTCAGGCTCCTAGACAAAGAACTGGTTTCTGGCTGTTCCATGATTGTTCTGAACTCTGTGAGGTTGACAAGTGCTAATTAGGGTTCAGATGTTACAGAGGAAAGCCATCCTTGTAGGTGCTAATAACAGACTCTGTTCTACTCCTAACCTGTAGTCCCAGCCTGCTGGTCTATCTGTTTCTCTGAAAATGGGTTAGAAATCAAAGCTTCATCTGGCTGATGAGTGACTGAATGAACTGAATACATTTCAGGTCACTTCATTTCCAAGAACACCTTTCTGCTGAGGCTATAAAGCCAGCAAGACAATGCCCAAAAGACATTTAGGATGTGCTCACATTCGCTTCATTAAGGAGAAAAAAGTTAACTGTGTTACCTGAGGTGGGCAGAGTTACTTTGATGGCAGAATTTCTTGGAAATCCCCTACATGGAGGAGCTGTGACCCTAGGGACAGATGCCAGACTCATCACAGGCCAGTAGCCCCAGTAGCCTGGGCCTAGAGCATCCCAGTGTCCAGTGGACTCTTCTCAAAGCATTGCCAATGAACTAATGGACAAAGCAAAGGCCTAAAGCTAGATCTGCCCCAGTAGATGTTGGCCCCATTCTGCACTTTTGGCTGAGAATCAAAAACTCAGGCCTACTTCTTAGTCTAGACCCTGAGTTATTTATCCCCATCAGTCTGTCTGCTGACCAGCTTCTCGTCTCTCTGGCTTCTGATCCCATACATTTGTTTATATTTGCCTCCATACAGAGTGTTTCAGACCATTCAGGCCAACCATTCAGAACCATTCTAGTTTGGGCTGTACTTTCTTTCCATATGCATCCATGCTGCTACTATTGATATTGGTGATATATTCAGCATATCTCCTGTGTTGAGAAGCCTTGACCATTCAGACATAATAATAGGTAGTTTATATACATTGCTTCCCATCCTTTGCAACAGATTTGCAAGTGAGATGTGCTTTCCCTGTTTTACAAGTGAGGAGACTTAGATTCAATGTCTTCACAGATGGAAAGCCCAAGACTAGGAATCCATGGCTACCTCACTCTAATCCTGACAACTTTGCAAGATGCTCTGTACGTCTTATTCATCATTCCAGTCTGATGCTCTTGGCTTCTCAAACCTGCCTGGATCACATACTCTCTGCATCCCTTCCATCTCCCCTGGCAATTGGCTTTCTTAGGATTACACATGTGATGTATCTTCTCAGGTGAGGAGAGATAAGAAAGAGAAAAGGCAGAGGTAGAAGGTGTAGATGGACTTCAGGGTCACCTCAAGCCTCTTGTTCAGCTTGAACACCTGCATGAAGGAGAAGGTGACATTTGGATGAAGGCCCCTTGGTCAGTCTCCAGTGCTGCTGGCCCTCCTCTGATGAAATCCCTCAGTCAGGTGTGCAGACCACCTCTGATGTGCAGAGGACAGGTTTTAATCTCTTCTTGTGTTTCCACATACTGAGGGCTTTGGAACATTTGTGCCATTGTTCAGCTGTCTTTCTTTTGGTTGCTGTGGCAAACACCAGGAGAAGTAGTGTAATGGAAGAGGGTTTTTTTTTTTGCTCACAATGGCAGAGGTTTTACCCCATGGCCATCTGGCTCTACTGTCTGGGGCCTGTGGCAAAGCAGGACGTCATTTTTCTAGAAGATGGTGGAGCATAGCTTCTTATCTTATGGCATTCAGGAAGACAGACAAAGTCAGGGGACAGAATATATCTTTTGAAGCCATGTCACCAGTGAGTTACTTGCTCCAAATAGGCTCCACATTGTACTTTCTACCTCATAGCAATTATGTCATATTATTACATCATCAAAAGGTTAATCCCTTGATTAAGACAGAGCCCTCACAATTCAATTGTTTCCTTGAACACAGGAGTTGTTGTGGGATAACTTGTATTCAAATCATAATGAAATTAAAAAACTTCCTTACAGGCAAAATGATTTACTAAGGTAGAGTACAGATAACTGGATTCTGGTCCCTTAGAGACTTAGATTTATATATTTTAATAATGTAACCTAGAAAACAAAATATACTCCAAAGTGAACTGACATTCATTGAATAACTTTTTAATACAGAATAGTATATTATAGAAGAGTATGTATTCTGTGACATTTATCACATTCACAGCACTCCTGTGAAGAAGGCACCACTATTACTCCCTGCCATCCAGATTAGAAAACTGAGGCTTAGAGGACCATGAAGTCTTTTTAGAATTACCGAATGAAGTCTCTTGTGTCTAGACCACAAAGGTCTTCTCTCAAGCCTTCCTTGTGGAACACTTTTACTCTTCATTAAATTCAGGAAGTTTAAAGAATCCCACTGTGTTGATCATACAAGGATGCATCCTGATGGTTCCCACTGGTTGCTAGGTAACGTCTGTTTGGCACAATCTGGTGAGTATCGTTTTGGCTCTCTTGCTAACAAGAACTGGTAATCAGGATGGCAGGGAGGCAGGCTTATTTGCTTGCAGAAGAGCAGGACAGATTTCTAGAAGCCACAAAAGTATCTTCAGATGACTAGGATCTAAGGGTCCAACAGCTTTGCAATGACAGAATAAATATTGTCTGCTGGGTGGACAGGCACCAAATGGGGACACTCCATCCTGCTGTGTGATGAGAAAGCTGCCACTTCTAAAGACTTCCAAAACAAATAAATGCTTCATGTGCCAGGAGGAAGAGCCTAGGAAAGACCTGTTCCAACTGGGGATGGTGAGTGCCATTTTCTCATGAAGCTGGGATCTGCACGGTGGTACTGGGTAGGGAGTATGTCAGATGACTGACCTCAGGCATGTCAGGCTGTCATTTGGCCACTTCATGGGGTGACTAGCTAGGCAAAGAAAAGAACGCTGCAAGTGTAGATCTAAGTACTTATTCACACTGGCTCAAAGACAGGAGGCCATGTTGTGATATAAGACACTGGAGAACAACATTCCGGTAGTAGTTGTCCCAGACAATGACTAAGCAGAAGCAATCTGGCCACAGAGTATGTGAGGGCAGCAAGCACAGACTTAACTCAGACCATATCTCAGCATATGCCGCTTTGTGACTTGTTCTAACAAACATATTGGCTTGTCTGGTTTATAAACCACAGACATTTATTCCTGGGAGGTGGCCTTCTGACATCAGGATGCCAGTTGATATGGATGAGGGCTCTTTTCTACATTGCAACAGCCAGATAATTCTATAGCCACTTGTTAAAAAGTGCTCACCCCATCCATGAGGACTGAACCCTCAGGACCTACATACATCCCAAAGACCCAGGACTTAACACCATCACTGGGATTAGGGTTTTATCGTATTAGTAAATCATTTGGCCCTTAAGGAAGCCTCTTAACTTTGTTACTATTTGAATATGAGATGTTCCACAAAGGCTCACATGTTAAAGGAAGTGATCGAAGCATAAGGACTCTGTCCTAATCAAGGGATCAGTCTCTTGACAATGTAACAATATGGCATAATTGGTATGTGGTGGAAAGTAGAATAGGAGTCTATTTGTATGGTTTATTAATCATCATTGTACCAAGAGTTTTAAAACCTTGTTGAAAGCATGGAAGCAGTTTCCTGTGATTCAAATGAGGGTTCTAATATGTAGGCTTTGACAAACGGGAGGTATGGAGATATGTGTGCTCTGTGTAGTTGGGATCAGTGACATTTAGTACTAATGTGCACTGAAGCTGGCCTGTCACCCCTTCTAAGAAGACTGTAGACCCCTTTGTGTCAGACACAGAGGTTTTATAACAACAAACTGAACTAGACACCTATGTCTAGGGAGCATCAGTTGAGAGAGGATCAGAGATTGAAGCTGATACACAGGGTGTTGATTGCTAGGTGATCCATGAGGGTGTCAGAGGGGTAGGGAACGATGAGGTCTGAAGCCAGCTACGGCCTTGAGCAGAGCACCCAAGGATAAGATGATTTGTCTTCCTCCTTTCATTCACAACCTCTGCGCTTAGTTGCCACTGTATGCCAGACGCTGTGCTAGAACGCTGAGGTCCAGCTGCAAACAGAGATGGGAGTGCTGCTTTCCAAGTGCCAGCTCGCCAAAGGGATGAAAGGAGCAACAAGTCACACACAGCAGTGACTTGAGGTGGTGACACATGCTGGGCAGTACAGCAAAGTCATGGCCTGTAGAGACCATTTTGAAAACAGGCAACCTGGAAAGCCCTCTGAGGGCCAATCAGGGGAAGTCAAGGTTGCTGAGTGTGATAGAAGACTTTAGGATAAATGCAGAGGGTTCAAAACAAGATCTTGGAGGGAGGGATGGGAATAAAGTGTTCTATGCAATCATGAAAACAGCATCTGCTTACCTTTCTTTCTTTTCCTTTTTCTCTTTTTTCTTTTCTTTTTCTCTTTCTTTTCCTGCTTTTCTTTTTCTTTTTTACCTTTATTCAAAACAAGATTTCTCTGTGTACAGCCCTGGTTATTCTGGACTTGCTTAGTAGACCAGGCTGACCTACTTAGTAGACCAGACTCAGAGATTCACCTGTCTGTGCCTCCGGAAGTGCTGGGATTAAAGAGGTGTACTACCGTGCTGAGCTATAACTTACTTGAGTACTGGACTCTCTTGTGGTACCATAGAGTTCTTAGGGTAATCCCATAAGGAAAGACATGGTGTTATTTTTATCTTATTACTGAGCAAATAAAGACAATCTATTAGAGTTGTATAAACCACAGTCAATGTCATTTGAGGCAGGATCTTGGGTCCACCTGCTCTTCAGACCACGGAATCTGAGCTCTTGAGCACCCAGTAGACAGCTTGGGCTCCCAGCAGTGTGACTTCACGGCTACTTGCACTGTATCTAACCCCATCCTTGCTTATTTTCAAACTTAGTCTTTGTAAACCATGAAAACACTATATAAAAATAAAATACTTGGAAGTGCTCCAGAGAAATTGAGTTTGACATCTTGTTTCAAGCTATTCCTTCTTAATGAACAGTTTCTACAGGGAAGAGTTAAAGAAGTCATGTATATTATACACCTGTGTGCATCTCAACACTGGCCTAGGGGGGTTCACACTTCTCAACAGAACCATATGGCTTCCTGAGTCTTGTCTCTGTCTTTTACTTTCTATATCCAGAGTAATCCCTTGAAAAGGCCAATCAGGTCTCCATAGTTAGTCATCCTAATAATAACTACTTGAAATATAAACCTCACTATATCAATGTCTATAACTTATTTGCTGCTCATGAAGAAATCTCTTCCACACAGAGTTGTGTGTCACAGGGTGATTCAATGACCCAGACTGCTCCCTTCCATCTTGTAAGTCTACCATCACCTAGAGTCCCATAGATGATTCCTTCTGAGAGGGGACAATATTAAACTAAATTAAAATGAAATAGACAGAGAGACTACACCATATCTGCCTTTTCATAATCCTAAACTAATGAAAAGCATCACTCCTGTATATATCCCTGGCAAGAGATAACAAGCATTCCAGCCTGGAGAGGGGAAGGACACCTGTGTCCCTACCTGTAGCTGAGATGTTATGGCAATAAGCCATTATTGGCTGTTAAGGGTGGGGCAGGCAGCCAGTTTTCTTCATGAGAGTGGTCCCTGGTAGAGCCTCCATGTTCTACTGGATGGCCTCACACTGGTATCTGTATATAGCCAACACAAACTGGACTCAGTAGGGAGTCTAGGGGAGGACCTCGGAGGAGTTAAGATGGCTAGTGTGGGATGACTATTTAAAAAAATATGTTAAGTAGATGATTAAAAATGCATTGCATGCATTATATGCATGCATTCTTAAGCAATTAATAAAAACATTTCTAAAAGGTATAATGCTGTACTTACCTTCGATCACCCATGAGACATAAGCAGCATAGAGTTTGAATGGGCACTAACGGATCACAGACAGAGGACTTCCTTTTTGCATAGAATTCAAATGTTAAAGTAAGATCTTGAACATAGCCTAGTGGGGCTTATATTACTTGTCCCCTGACCTCTATATCCACCTTGTATCAGTCATTCTTTTGGGTCTCAACATTCAGTCTACATTGGCTTCAGTGGCTTAAAAATTGCAAGCTCCTCCAGTTCACTGGGCAGAAGTACCCTCACTTCCTTCCACAGATTTACCATGCTTCTCCTCCAAGCCTCTGGACCTCTTAAAAATCATAGCTTTTCGTGTTCAAGGTTACCTTCCTGAAGTCTTTTTCCAGCTGCCTAAAGGAATCTGCACATATCTGGACCTATTTATTCAGTATGCAAAAGCAAGCTGGAGACATTTAGTGTGGATTCAAAGGGCAAATCTATGACTCACCAGCTTCATTAACTTCACCACATTATTTTACTCTATCCATTCTTATTTGGCTTGTACTTTGTAACAAAATACTAGAGACTGTATACCCTATCAACAGTGGGTTTCTCATAGGTTTGAAGTCCAAGATTCAAATGCTAGCAGATTTGGTGTCTGGCTCAAAGATGGCGCCTTTTTAATTTGTCCTCAGTGGTAGAAGGGACATGGCAGCTGTCTGTAGTCTCTTTTGGAATCCAATCCTAGCCAAGATGACAGAGACTTTAATGTATGACTTTTGTGAAAGACACAAAAATTCTAACTAGGGCAACTTTTTTTTTGTGCTACCTGTGTCTCATTTGTAGTTCCATAGTTATTATTCATTGTTCATTGATAATAATGGTGAAGATTAAATGCTGTGATGCATATAAATATTTATCAGGATCTGAAGTACCCAGCTGCCAGTCATTACTGTCATCCCCTTTTACAGATGGAATGTAGCCTCCATCGTGAACATTTTCTTCTTTACAGAAAACCTGTCACAAAAATGCCCAGCTAGCCTTGATCAGAGAACCTTTTGTCTTGGCTTCATATTCTCTCTCACAACCCCGTTCTATTCCCAGCTTTCCTTCCAGGTAACCAGGTAACCCGTTCAATGTGACTGCATGCAGTTATAGCCAGCAACCATGGGTATCGGTGAGTGACTGTGGGAAGAATCCATGCTCTCTATTGCACTTCTAAGGCAGCCAGTGCCCACAGGTGGCCCTGCTCCTTGTCTATTGTCTATTAGAGGGACAGAGTAGCAGACTTGAGAGCCTGGTTCTGGGTAACTCAGAGAAAGGTCTGGCTCTTCTCCTCTTCAACGTGACTGTCCCTAGCTGTGGCTGGGAATGATGTAGCTTACACTTTACAGAGTATGGTGCCATACAGAATCATCACTCCCTAAATGATGAACACTGTTTGTTTTTGTTTTTTTTATATATATATATTTTGTTTACATTTCAAATGATTTCCCTTTTCCTGGCACTCCACTTCCCAAAAGTCCCATAAGCCCTCTTCCCTCCCCCTGTTTCCCCCATCCACCTCTTCCCACCTCCCTGTTCTGGTAGTCCCCTATACTGCTGCACCGAGCCTTTCCAGAACCAGGGGCCACTCCTCCGTTCTTCTTGGACATCATTTGATATGTGGATTATGACTTGGGTAATCTAAGATTCTAGGCTAATATCCACTTATTAGTGAGTGCATACCATGATTGATCTTTTGAGACTGGGTTACCTCACTTAGGTATGATGTTCTCCAGCTCCATCCATTTGTCTAAGAATACTGGTTTTTAAAAGTAGGGTTTTAAAGGATTCTTTGTACAGTAAAAAGGGAGTACCAGATCTAAATTAACTTGCCATGTCCTGGCTTCTGTTTTCCCTTCTGCCCATTCCTTAGGTGGATTTCAAAGTTGTGACACTTATGGACTCCTTGGGGTGAATACAGACTCCTCCCTACCATATAAAGGATGAGGGAGCAGGCACAGCTCCAGGGCTCCAATTGGCCACGTTATTACCTATTCCCATCATGGCTCTCAAAGCCTGTGTCTTCCTGCAGGTGCTGGACAGAACAAGGAGGACAGGAGGGATGCTGATGAAGGAGCCACAGCATCCCCTACAAAGAAGGCATTTACCTAATTGCAAAGGAACACATCCTGGTGGCAGACAATAAATGGTGTGTGATGCTTCCACGAAGTGAGATGGATGGAGCTCTCTGCTGCTAACCGGCCCGTAACCAGGGTCATTAATCACGCCAGGCACACCCATTGCTAGTAATGGACTTCACCCTAGGAAATTCCAACTGGAGGAGCCAATGGGTTAACATGAAGGCCTTGCCTGCTACGGAAATTCAGGTATCTCTTGGGATTGATGCTCGGCAGTTCCCACCCCTCCTTCGCTGAAAGGCCCTTTTAATTGATTTTCCCTCATGTTCTCTCTGATCTGTCAGTGAGCTTCCTTGTAGCCCAGCCTGCTCCCTGAGACATGGGCTGGATTGCATCAATTGCTAAGGAGTGACTAGGGCACAAGGAATCCCTTCCCTCCTTGTCTGTGCTTAACAGACAAGAAAAGTAACTAAACCGTAAGAGCGGCTCTTTTTTATTTCTTTCTTTATTTTTTTTGACACATCTCACATTCCTGAATGATTTCATTGACTGAGTTTGTTCAGCCATGGCTAGTCCAAGGAGCCTGCCCCCAGCACCCTGACTCTATTCTTTTCACCTTTAGAAGCAGAACCTGAAGTTCCCTCAGTCTCAGCCAGGATTAGATCGGCCAGAAAGCTCTGGTGTGTTTGAGATAACCATGAAAAGTGGACTTTTACTTTAAAAAAAAATTAACAGTTGGGATCCACACACTGTTACTGGTGAGCTAGGTCTGATAAATATTGCTTGCGGTGGAGTGGGGGAGGGAAGTGGAGCGGTGCTCTGATCAACTTCTCATCCGTGGAAGAGGCAAGCAAGCTATTAGGTAATTTGTAATAAATTCCTCGGCAGTGTGGTGTTTCTGTAGAGACACTATTTACTTAATTTGATTAAGAAGGAAGAAGCTGCCTGGCATCCTCTTTGTGGGGGCCATAGATTCTTATAAGAGCTGAGTGGATCTGAAACAGAGCTGGTGGGAGAGCACTTTCAGGGTCATCAGAGGTTGCTCATAAAAGAGCCCAGGCAATTAAACTGATTTCTTTTGTGCTGGGATGTCATTTACGATGACAGAGGGTTTTGGCTGCCACCCCACCTGATGTTATCTTTCCTTGCTTGAATATACGCTGGATGGGAAAGGTGTGGGTGAATTCTTCCCCCTGGCTTGTCATTCACGAGCTATTGACAATTAGGTGAGACAATTGTGCATGGGGGTGATGTCCTGCGGGTTAAGCATATTTTATAGAACCTCTGGCTTCCACTCACCACACACAGGTAGCATCCCTCAGTTGCAACCAAAGGCTAGCTCTCTTTACATTGCCAAGTGCCATTTGAGGAATAAGACTGGTGTTTCCTGAAAATCAGTGTGCTAAAATACTGAATTCCTTAAGGGTATGGGCTTTGTGATGTCACTACACTAATCTTCGGGCTATCAAGACATCTGACACACAGTAGGCACTCAGTAAGTTTGTCGTTAAAGTGACTCAGCATAGAGTTTGCCTCCACATGAACCCTTCACAGCACATATTCTTCCTCGTCTATCCTCATGGCTTTCTTTCACACATCAATGTCTTGACTCTTCCATCTAAATGTTTTTCTCTTCCACTTTGGTGTTAGATGGCTTCCGTTTGGGTTATATGGCTCACCAGTAAAAGTAGATCATATCCACTAATGTGGGGAGGGGGGATGGGGCTCTCAACCTGTGGAGTTATGACTCCTTTGGGTGTCAAACAACCCCTTCCACAGGAGTCATATGCCAGATTCCTATATATATGATATTTATATGATGATTCATAGCAGTAGCAAAATTACAGTTATGAAATAGCAATAGCATAATTTTATGGTTGAGGGAGGTCATATGAAAAGGTCAGAGTATTAGGAAGGTTGAGAACCACTGCTCTAATGCAACCTGACGAACTACTTTTAATCCCCAGAACTCATGTTAAAGGTAGGAGAGAATCAATCTTACAAAGTTGTGCTCTGACCTTGTGTCAACACAGCTACCTTGACACACACGAACCCCTCTCCCCAACACATTGCACCCACTCCCATGCACGTGGGCATACACTAAGCAGAAAAATAAATAAAAAGCCTCCATGATTATTACCTTCCTGTCTCTGATCAGTGGTTATCGTCAACAAAGCTCACCTTGATCACTGAGCTGGCGCACATCTCAGGACCACATCCTATGACTTACTGCAGGCTCTGTTTATTTCATGGCATCCTGAATTTCTAGGCAAGACAATGTAATCTAGTAACTAAGAGCTCAACTCTGCATTGGAATCAGAGCTCCAACACTTGCTAGAAAATGAATTAGCTCCTTGATATTATGTCCCAGCCTACAAAAGGCCACAATAATCTATTGCAGAACAGAAGGGCTCTAGTAGGGACTTGAGGGATAATGGAGGAAGAGACTATAGGAAGATATGGCTGGGAATAGGTGGGCATTTAGGGGGTGATATAGAAATCTAGTACAGTAGAAACATATTAGAACCCATGAGGGTGATGTCAGAAAGGACTTTTAGTAATGGAGGATATGTGGCCTCAATTGGTCATCTTCTGTAACCAGGATAGGCACCCAGTGGAAGGACTGGGACTACAACCCAGTCGTTAAACCTACTATCCACAACCTGTCCTACCTGCAAGATATGCTGGGGCAATGATGGCTTATGGTCTCATGTGAGGTCCAACCCACAAGGGGAGTCCACGCCAGACACTGCTTAGGTGGCCAGGATCCCCAAGCTGGAGAGTCGTTTATATCTTGGATATTTTATTTATTTATTTATTTATTTATTTATTTATTTTCATTGAATATATTCTTCATTTATATTTCAAAGTCATTCCCCTTCCAGGTTTCTCCCCTTTGCAGAAATCCCCCAACCCATCCTCCCTCCCCCTGCCTCCATGAGAATGCCCCTCCACCCAACCCACTCCCACCTATACCCACCCCCCCCCACCCCCTGATTTCCCTATGCTAGGGCATCTATCGAGCCTTCATAGAACCAAGTCTAATTGTATCTTGTCATGTCATGCTTGGTTGATATCACTGTGGGTTCTGCTCTTTTCTGAAGTGAAATGGAGAAGACGTGGATCTGTGGATCTGTGAGTTGAGAATCCTGGGAAAAGGTTAAGGAGGGATGGGAGGTTGTTGTCAGGCTGTTTTGTATGAGGGAATAATAATTTATTTTAATCTCTTGCAGAGATTAAACAAGAGAATGCTTTTCCTGGGTATGGTCATGTCCCTGGTACTAAAATTAAATAGCTCTTGATATTATTCTCCCATTAAAATAGGACTTCCAAAAGTCAGTTCTTATCTATTTCTGCATCCCCAGGATTCAAGTGTAAGCCTGATCATGTTGGACCCTATATTAATCATTTTTTCACAAATAAAGCAGATAGTTCATCTGGGAAATCTAGGACACTGAGGAGAGACACTGAGAAGGAATGTAAGATGAGAGGGCAAATACAAACGCCAGAGGGTAGAGATGGCAGAAACACAAGCTGGGGCAGGACAGGTCACACATCAGCCAAGCCCATGCTCCGTTCACCCCACACACTACCACAGACAATTCTCCTTAAGAGAGGCCCAGGGCAGCTCTTTTTATCCTTTTTATCCAGTTGTGTCAAGAGTCTTTCTTCAGCATGTGGGAAAGCTAATTAGAGTTAATTTATTATCTTCCCTCAGAACCATGATGCCAGGTAGAGCCCGCTGGAGGTCTGTGCTGCAGAGAGAAATGTTTTTGATTATATTTACACATCTGATTTGAGAAGTACATGGAAACCCAATCACAGCTGTAATAACATGCTCGTTGCCTCGCAGTACACTCCAGCAGCTGTGTGATAAGCTTTCTGTGGTGACATTAGCCTTCCTTTTCTTCATGAAGTCGTCTCAGACTATGTCCCACAATATCCAAAGTCTCTCTGAGGTTGGGAGTAGGGGAGGGTACATCAGTGTGTACTAGGTCAGGCATATTTTATGATGCTAGGAAAGGCATAATCTAAGCTTCTGTTCCCTCCTATATCAACTAAGATGACATTTCTTTCCCTAGTTGGCTTAATATGAAGATGAAATGTTGTGCTGTATGTAAATAATATGCCGAATGTAAAGTGAATATTAGGAACTGTTAGACTAGGTCTATGTGCATGACTAGGTATTTGCTGCAGAACACTGTCCTGGGACATGATTGTAGACACACTTCCAGTCAAAATTCAGAAGACAGGCACAGTGTCATAGGAGAGATGGCTGAGTGCAGCCAAGGGGCTGCTCTGGAAGATGAAAAGAGTTCATCTGTATGGCATGCTAGAAAGGTCTGAAAGTCTCAGGCATAACACGGACTCATGTGGGAATCTCACCTCTGGGCCTAGGGGAATTCACTGACCTGTCAGTGGTGTCTTCTCAACTATAATAGGGGTGGGAGTATCGAATTCACATGGCTGTTGAGAAAGTGGACATTTACATCATGTATATACAAATACACAGTGTTTGATAAAGGAAAGAAACAGTATGAAACACACAGTAACTATGTAAATATATAAATTTTGCATGAAGAATGGGGAAAGAACACTAGACCACAAACCATGAGCTCCTGCTTGTATCTTCACTTCCTTTATCTGAACAGCATCAGATGCCCATCAGAACGTGTCTGTTCCTAAGAATGAGTCACATGGTATTAGAAACACATTTTATGTGGCACCTGAAAATAGTGGATCATCCAATAAATGACTGACAATAATATGAGCAGATCATTGTAAAGCATCTCTTGATGCTGGGTGTGGGCTGCCATCTGGAATGAGACACTGTGAAGGAATGTAGGATGAGAGGGCAAATACAAACACCAGAGGGTAGAGATGGCAGAAACACTAGCTGGGGCAGGACAGCTGGGACATTGCCATGGAATGCCCAGGGACTCTACAAAATCCTAACCATCTGTTAGAAGACAATTTACTAAAAACGTATGAGGATAGCTAAGTCTTGAAGTTGAGAATAGTGTAAAGGGCTGCGAGGTGAGAGCATGGGTAGAGGAGGCAGAGTGGATACCTGTTGATGATAATGCGGACAAGGAAGAAGTTTCGAAAGTTCTACAGCTTTTGAAAGGGGGATCAAGAAGAAAGAGAAAAAAAATAAAACATAGACAAAAATGGAGTTTTGTTTTGTTTGAGTCTGGTGTGGTGGTTTGAGAACGAATGGATCCCATTGGCTCGTGATGCTTGGTCATCATGGGGCAGTGCTACTTGAGAAGGATGGTGAGGTGTGGTCATATTAAAGTAGAAGGGGTTTTGTTGGAAGAAGTATGTCACTGGGGGTGGGATTGAGGTTTCAAAAAGCTTACACCAGGTCTTGCCTTTCCTTTTTTCACATCTCAGCCTATGGATCAGGACCAGGGAGTAAGATGTTGTTATGATGGGCCTAGCCGTGGCGGTTATTGGGGGAATATGGAAGACTTTGGGACTTTGGACTAGAAAAAGTAGTTAGATGCTTTGAGGATAACTTCATGGGCCCTTCTAGCAGAAGCATGCAAAGACAGTGATGAGGACAATGTGTATGGTGGGAGTCTGGATAAGGGGGTTTCAGAGGGGAAGGGTATTAGTAAGTGGTATAATGACCATTCTTGATATAGTTTTTGTGAAGAATGTGGCTGTTTTCTTCCCTTCTCCAAAAAAAAAAAAAACCTGCCCAAGGCTAAATTGAAGAGTTTTGTATTAATGTCATTGGCAGAGATTTCAAAACAGCCTAGTATTGAATCTGTCATGTGTATATTAGTAATCACTCTTATGCACATTTATAATGAAAACAAGCATGCAAGCTGCTGGACAAAGATAACTACAAAATGTACAGTGTGAGGAACAGGGAGCACCAGGAAGTGTACTAGAAATAAGTCCGGTGTTCAAGGAAATGTTTAAAGAATGTTTTTAAAATGTTTAAAGAAAAGCCTGATAATAAATCTAATAGAGGGAGTTATGACCTCTGGGCAAGACCCACACAACTAAACTTCTAACTGTAAAAATAACTAAAGCAAAGCTAAAGCAGAAAAGGGAACCATTAGCAATAGAATACTATTGCAAATTTAATGGAAAGAGGGGGCCGAGTTTCAGCCCCACCAAGCTGTAGAACTAGGTAGCTTTAGCCACGTGATTCTGGCTACAGAGTTAAGAATATAAGAAAAGGGCTATGGAATTTTCCACCACAGCCAAGGAAGGCTGCAGAAGTCAGGCATTTGTCAGGGTATCCCTGCATGGGGACCCAGAGAGCCTATTGTGTGAAGTTGTGAATGTGATGCCTGGATTTCACTGGAGACCCTAAGATATCGGTGCTGTCAGAGCCATTGGATATCTGCCGAGAGGAGCTGAAGACTGAGTGTGGAACTAGTCCAAGTGAAAAAGTTTGTTGGTTGCCATCTACAAAGCTGAAAGGACGTGGAGTTTTGAAGAATGCTTTGACATCAGATACAGAGATACAGAATGTGGAGGTTGCCCTATTTGGTTTGGGCCTTTCTTTGGTCCAATATTTCCTCACCAAGTTCCCTTTATTCCCTTCTCAAATGGCAATATATATTGTGTGTCATTTAATAGTATATTGATATGCCTTTTGGTTTTACAGAGATTACAATTAAGACGTTTCCTTGAGTCTCAGAAGAGATTTTGGGCATTTAAACAGTGTTGAAACTGTGATAGGCTACAGAAACTTTTAAAAATTGGACTAAATGCATTTCTGCCTTATGAAATATGACTACAAGCCTATGACTACAAGCCTGTGGAGACCAGGGAGTGGAATGTGGTGGTTTGAATAAACCACCATTATAGCCATATATTTGAATGCTTAGTTACCAAGGAATAGCACTATTCCCTGGGTAAGGATTAGGAGGTGCACTGTTGGAGCAGGAGTGGCTTTGCTGATCCCTGTCATGATGATAATGGACTAAACCTCAGGAACGTAAGCCAGCCCCCAGTCACATCTTCTGTTATAAGAGAGCCATTATGGTGTCCCTTCACAGCAATGGAATAGTGACTAAGAGAACAATGGATCTGCATAAAATCCAGGTGGCCTGAAACCTGGTCCTAGTCCTAGGAGGCCGCAAAAGTCATGATCCTCCTGCCTCCACATCTCAACTGCCAGCATCACAGAACTCAACAATCACGGTGTCTTTGGAAAGAACTTAAGGCAGAAAAATGGTCAGAGCAAAAACATGGTAACGTGACCATGCCTTCAAGGCTTCCAGTGACGCATGCACCTTTTTAAATCTGAGGGATTTGGAGAAGAGACAGAAACTTAGTCTTTATCTATACAATGAGGACAAAAGAATATGTTTCTTGCTAGGGCATTGTAAGGATGTAATGAGCTCACCACAGTGCCTGGAATACGGCTCTCCACACGAGGCTTGTTATCACCTGTGTTATTGCTGAGCCCTAATGTCATCAGCAGATTGAAAACACTAGCATCCTAACTCATATAAATGATTGTTTCCTCCTGTATTATATCTGAGCAGTCTACATGAGTTTGACATAATTTCTTTGGTACAGATGAAGACCAGAAAGCCTGGGAGTCAGTTCTGAGGAGATGAGAGAATGACTAGACAAGGGGAGACAATGAGAAAAAGCACCCACAGAATGGCAGGACTCAAGAGGCAATTGTTGCAAGATATTAATGAGCAGGGAGATCTGGAGAATCCGCAGCAAAGCTTTCTGAGAGAGACCAAGAAGGGTAGCTGGGACCGCCACAAAGGGCAACGATAAAGGAGGCATGACAGGTCCCAGCAGGCCTGGCCCAGATGCAACACAGAACAAGCTAGCCTAGCCAGAAGAAAGCAGCACGTCTTGTTCAGCTCCTCTGTGAGACTTTCAATCACAACTAGCTTCCTGGCAGGGTGAGACAGGGCTCCAAACCTTACAGGTTACTCAGAAGTCACCAGAGAAAAATAGAAGAGGAAAGCCTTGAAGAATGAGCATGGTCTCTGATGGGATGCAGTTACCATAGAGACCACTCGCAATGTTAGCCAGGAAGGGCAATCCCTGTCCTCAGAGTAGTTAACAAGCTATTGACCAAACATGAAGATGCCAGCAGGTGAGTGGAATGAAGGCCCTACATCACGGCTGACTGTTCTAAGATCAAACAGAGGAGCAAGCAGCCATAAATCAACCAGGTCACTACAGACATCACACCCAGTTCAACAGAGCACAAGATTCCAAGCTGCTATGCACAGCACAGGGAGGTTGTCCCAGAGGCAGGTGTTCAAAAGAAAGACGCTCATGTTTGCCGAGACTTGCTTATGACTTAAACAGGATTAAGACAAAACAGAACAGCACCACTTGCAGGCATGCAGACAGTAACTAAGGATGTGGAAAATCTTAGTTGAGAAAAGCATGTGAACAGAGAGTATAAAGGAGAAAACACTTCGCAGCATATTGCCCAACACTCAGTCAAGCTGAAGACACAGCAGGGATAGCAGGAGGATCCCCGCTTCCAGAATAGAGTGCTGTTGTGGATATGTGGCAAAACAGGATTTGAATCAGATCTTTCTGAAAGCAGGCCTAGCTTCTTCTAGCAGGCTGCCTCTACACTGTGGCACTCAACGCTCTACCTGTAGTGTGTTCAGATGTGCATCCAATGGTAAGCGCAATCACTTTCTCTTTTTACTTTTCATCACTGTTACAACTATAGGAAGTAGTCACAATTGAGCCATTCACTGGATAACCAGACCTGTCCTTATAGCATGAAGACCTTGAACTGCCTCTTCTCAAAGCAGGTCTATTCTATTTGCAAAAGTGGTGGCTTAACATCCAAGATCCTTCTGTCTTCTAGAACAGTTGGCCCTACTTCTTGGTCTACTTCTGCTCTGGGAGGCATTTAAAACATTGAAATGTCTTGTTTTACACATTGGGATTCCACAGTCCCAAATGATTTTTGTTTTCTGTTTAACTGCTTGCTGTGGCACTTCAAAATTCAGCTAAATGGCCATATCATTCATTCATTCATCTAATCATTCATTAATTCAACAAGTTACCAAGTGCCAAGAATACAGAGTCCTTCTAAGTACTTTCCTACCAGTTTCACAGTTCACTAATAAGAGGCAACTGCTCAGGGCAGGGCTGTATGTTGATGGGTCTGGCTAGCTCATTAGAGTTTAGATTCCTTGAGGGAAGATTGGGTCTTACTCACATTCTAGCTTCGTTTCTAGAAATAAGCACATAGCAACTGCTCAATAAATATTTATTAAAGGATGAATAAAAGAATACATGAATGAATTGCATTTCAAATTCTATCCAGCTTAGTGGATTCTGAAGGGAATTCTCCAAGCCATCAAGTAGGCTTGGGATGAAACGTTCTCATGTGCATTACTTAATAAAAAGAGCACTGGGTCAATTGAAAAATTTAAAGTCAATATGAAATTGATCCTCATCAGCACTTTCTTCTCCAAATATATAGACAAAGGGACATTTCTGAAACATATGTATTAGTGTTGCATTTTCTGCTCCACAGGCTCAGCGATCGTTGTCACCTCTAAGTCCAGCTCTCATTAATTTATGGGGCATCCAGCATAATCAGCAATAGACTTCTTGGCAGCATAAATTGGAGACTAGGCTAGGATTCGAATGAGCTCTAAGTTGCAAACGAGATATTTCCTTGCATATTTTCTCTTAGAAGTTACTGAGCACAGCTTTAATGATGCTGAAGCCCTGTAGGCAGGATGTTCAAGGACCCTCCAAGATTCTCGGCCAACTGGACCCCTTCCATTGTACAAGAAAAGAGTGGAGACAACCCAAGTAACACATGGCTAGCACCTTCTCTATCCAGCTAAGCAGTTGAATACAAAGATTCCCAGGAGGGAAAAAAAAGAGAAAAATAGGACTCCTTGACTGAAAGAACTACAATATCAAGAATGCCCCTGGGCTGGTGAGAGCCATAAGAGCCTGGTGCCCATTGCTGCACATGTATGCTCTTTTGTGAACTGCTGGGATGATCTCTGGGGACTGGCCCAGAAGGAACTGAGAAGATGACTCTGGATCCCAGGTTTGCCTTTCCTATAAGCACTGGAAAGTGTCACAGCCTAAGAACTCCCTGAGCTACCCATGTCCAATGATAACCCAGAATAGTTTTGCCTCAGAATGTCTTGCTTAGGACTTGTAGACAAGGGTGTTCCTCCTGTTTTATAGTTGGCACACAAGCTGGGTATAGAGTGAGCCTGGGTTGTCCATACCAAACTGAAACTGTACAGGGCGGAAGTCTCAGGAGTAACTTCTTCACACTGCGCGTGGAGTCCCAGGCACAATCTCCCTGGAATAAAACTCCAAGTGGTGACTAGGGAAATGTAGGGTATGGGATGGGGAAAGAAGCCTTCAGACGATGGAAAGAGGTACAATAAGGAAAGTGTTTTTATCCAACAGTGCACTCCTCTAAGTCTAGTAACAGGTGCTCAGGGGGTGGTATGTATAGTATTTATATACTCATATACACACAAATACAAATATGTATACACAATGAAAATATCTATATAAATTAAATGCATATAAATCCAATATTTGAAGTTATTATGACATTTGATGCAACCCTAATAGTATAAAGAATGAGGCATCATTTTTACTTCACAAGGACATTCAGAGCTGTGATGTTATATAGGCAAAGCCACACAACCACTAGACAGAAGTCCCAGATTTGAGCCCATTGTCATAGTCTTGAGTTTTTAAATCAGTCACCTGTTCAAGAGTTTTTATTTTTCAAGACAGGGTCTCAGGTATCCCACCCAGGTTAGTACACTTGCTAAGTAGCTGAGGATTACCTTCAACTTTGGATCCATCTTCCAGAGTAGGATTATGGGCATACCCCATCACAGCCAGCAATTATTTCAGTTTTGAAAGGCAATTGAAGTTGATACTTCTGCTTTCTAACCCAAGTGATAAACATGTTACTCACATCTAAGTCTGTGTAACCTTTGCCTTCCATCCTCTGGTCTCAAGCTGGCTATTTCCCCATCTCTCTCAATAAAATGGGAGGATATTATTTGTTCACATGCTGAGGTGCATGGCATAGCAAGACTGTTCCTGACCCACACATCCAAATCCATTTGTTCTACTATGTTAAAATAATGTAATTGTTTTGCTTTTATTCTGGCATGGTATATGTATGGCATACTTGCATGTATGTATGCATGTTCACAGGCACGTGTGTTTGTGCATGTAGAGGCCTAAAGTTCACATTGTCTCCCTTCATCATTCTGCCTGTTTTACTGAAGCAGGGTCTCTTACTGAAACTGGAGCTTGCTGCTTTGTTTAATCTGGTTAGCTAGTTTTGTGCCAGGGTTTCTAGACTGGCTACCATAGTGACTCAATTTCAATATAAAATTTGAGGATTTCAACTCTAATCTTTAGTGGGAGGTATCATACCTGGTGAGCCATCATACCAGGCCTTGTCTTGATTTTCATATTTACAAAAGATATGACAAGTCTAGAAGAAAATATATGTAGAGAAACAATGGCATGGAAAGGCGTCCTTATCCTGCTCTAGAGAGATATTCATTCATGTGTTAATGTTTTCTAGTCTTTAGGTGTCTGCTACTACACACCTAAGCATATGTTTACAAGGAAAAGACTGCTGTGAGCTCTCACTTTTCCCTTCTGTCCATATGTCATAATAACATTAAAGAGCCTTTAGACATCACTTTTATTTCATTTCTACATTACTTAAAGGGGAACAAAACACCAAAACCCTTTTCTCACTTGTGAGAGTTTGTTTCTTGCTCATTTTCAAAATTTCAAAAAACTTGATGGGAATTAATTTGTCTGCTCACAAATCTCCACTATTTCTATCTTTAGGATAGAATAGTAGACAAGGAATCCTGGAGTAAAAAGCTATATTACCATCTTTAGTATACTGTGTGCTGGTGAATTTTCCAGCAGAACTTTCGTTCCACCCCACAATATCATGGTTTTTGATGGGGTCTTGACATGGCCAAGAAAGTTTGTCTACGTTTGAATAAGAGTTGATTAAGGGAAAGTGTTGAGGCAAAAATACATCTGTGTCACTTCTGCCCTAGATAAACAATATTTGCCGTGCCTTCACAATTCTGTGAGTTCTATGGCTGATCTTTAGCCAAGCAAGTACAATTTGAAAGGATGCAGGCTGTGTTCAGTGAGATCACCTCCAAACCCATCAAGTGGAATTTTCCTCTTCCTGTCCTCTTCTTTAAACATCTTGGAAACATAAGAAGCAAATGGTAATGTAAGACTGGAAAGCAACCCAGTTCCCCAAATGGATGCAATGAACAGAATATACCCTGCAGTTTGCTAAGTCTAAGAGTGGAAAGGGCTGTTGATTAAGGATGCTAACTTGACTTATTCTAGGTAATGCTATAAGCATTTGATTTGCTCACAGGTCCCAAACCCAAGAACCTCAGCTGATATTTTAAGCTTCCTGACCTTTTCTGGCCAGTACAACTTTTGAGAGACGTGAGGGTGTTTGTAGTCCTGTGTCCAGTGGAGTGCTTAGCATATCAAGTAGGCTAACATGGGTTGAGAGAATTAATGGGGCCCTTAAGAGCTTTGAATGCTTACTTGTAGCACTTAAGACCTATTCTACCATCTGAAAAAGACTATCCCCTTTGCCTCTGTCTCTTAGTACATATAAGAACTATACCCTACAACAAACTCATTTCAACAGCATAGATCAGGTACACATAGGAAAAGCCCAGTGCCTGGGCCAATACTCCAGAGCAGGATGCATTACAGAGGAATGGGTAGAATTCACTTCTCTTTCTCCACAGATGGTAATTACAGTGTACAGAATACAAGATGGGGAAACAAGTCATCCATCCAAAGAATTCCAGAAGTTGACCCATTGTCTTCCTGGTAGCCTATATGCAGAAAGCCATCCTGTTCCTCTTATCCTTTACTGTTTTAGAAAATTTGGAAAACACATGGGATTGAGACTGTACATCTTCCCAACCCTGGGGCCTTCCCTTGGGTTGTGGTAGTTTATGCCAAGTGGTAATGTGATGTAGAGGAGCCAGAAGTCACATCCTGTCTGCCCAGGGGTCTAATTATGCCTCTAAAGTATAGTATAAAGATACAATAACAAAACTCATTTTATTGAAACAACAAACTTGATCTTTCATAAGAGGCCCCTGCCCGTGTCATCACTGTGTCATATAGTCCTTCCAGTCTCTTTTTAGTACCTCTTATTGAATATGTTCCCATAATTAAAATTCCCATTACATTTCTGAATATCACTCCCTGCACTTCTAGTAAAACTTCCCTATTTTGTATCTCCCATCTCCATCAGAAAAAAAGAATTTTTTTTTCCATCAGAAGATGCTGTATGGGCTTGGTTTCACTACTGTTAGTGTTGGAACCTCAGCTGCAAAACCTGAAAATCAGACACACAGGTCTCTGAAGTCTTTTTAAGCTTCAAAACTTTATTTTATTTGCCAATAAAGCTGAAAATTATTATGTATGCATACCCATAAAATAACACATAACTCTTTACATCTTCTAAATGAAAAGTGTTTGTAAAAGTTTTCAAATAAAAACATGAAATTTCAATCCAGTATATTTTGACAACTGATAAAGTACTCTAGAAACTGTATACTTCTTATCAATAAAATTCCAACTCTTCTATTCATTTAGTTTTCAGACATAAAGCAAATAATTCTAAAATATTAGTAGAGGGATGGGGAGATGGCTCAGTGTGTAAAGAGATTGCCACACAAGCATCAAGACTTGATCTGGAATCCCTACATAAAATCTGAGAACTCCTGCAGCAGGGAGGGAGGAGCAGGCGGGGGAGTCCTCACAACTTCATCAGCCAGACAGCCTGGTATGCTCTGCAGACAAAAAACAAGGAAATGCTGTCCCCAGACAAGCTGCAAGATGAGGGCACATGTCTGAGATTACCCTCTGACCACCAGTAAGTAGATCATGTATCTCTACACCCATACATGTGTGTGTGTGTGTGTGTGTGTCTAAAATAATATTAATGAAAATATTCTGGAATAAGAGGAACAGAGTTTGAGCATCATGGTAATTTCTTTCGTTTTATATCCAAAGACATAACTTATGCCTTTGGGACTCAGTTTCCCCATTTGTCAAATGACAGTAGTGCTACTATTCCCCAGGAAATCAAGTAGATTACATTAGACTACATTAAAAAGGTACTTTCTACCAGGGCTACACAGAAAACCCTGTCTGGAAAAAACAAAACAAAAAGCAAAAACCAAAAAACAAAACAAAACAAAACAAAATATTACAAGTCTGTCATATCCACACAAGTGAATCTCTATTCTAAGAAATTCTCTATTGGATTAAGCAAAGCATCTCAGATGTTCCAAATCATGTCCAGCCAGCTATACTGTCTGTCTATAAAATAATGATGACTCCTTAAATATCCTCAGACTTCTTAATCCTAACCACCTTTGACAGCATTTGAGTGTTGTGCTGCCTAGTTTTACATGGACTTAACACAAGCTAGAGTCATCTATGTGAGAAGAGCAAGCCTAGACTGAGAAATTCCCCCACTACATTAACCTGTGGGCAACCATGGGGGCATGTTCGTAATTGAGCATTGATATGGGAGAACCTAGCTCACTGAGTGCTACCACTCCTGGGCTGGTGGTCCTGTGTAGTGGCTATTCCTGGTTGTCAGCTTGACTATATCTGGAATGAATTAAAATCTAGAATTGGAAGGCTCAACTATGATCCTAATCTGGAGGCTCAGAGATATAAGTTTCTGACCTGGATCTTGGCATGGAGATCTTGAAGCACAGTGGCTATGAATTCCAGAAGATTAAGACAAGGAGATCTCCGAGTTCAAGATCATCTGAGATTAAAGGCATGGAGCTACATGCCTTTAATCTGGGCCACACACTCTGCTGGAGACGTACAGCCTTTAAGCTGGGCTACACCCTCTGCTGGAGATCTATATAAGGACATTGGAAGAAGGAAGACTTACTCACTCTTCCTTGCCTGCTTGCCTCGTGGAACTGAGCAACTGCTAGATCCTTGGACTTCCATCCACAGCTGCTGCTGACCATTGTTGGGGAGTGGGACTACAGACTGTAAGTCATCAACAAATTCCCTAACTATATAGAGACTGCCCATTCATTCTGTGACTCTAGATAACCCGACTAACACGCCCTGGCTAGTAAGAAAGTCTGAGCAACTCATGGAGAGTATGCTAGTCAGCAGCATTCTTTTATGGTTTGTGCTTCCAGTTCCTGCCTCTAGGTTCCTCTCTTGAATTCCTGCCTTAACTTCCCTAGACAATGGACTATAACTTGTAAAATGAAATAAACCCTTTCCTCCTCAAGTTGCTTATGGTCATGGAGTTCTAGCACAGCAATAGAAACCCTAACCAAAACAAATGGACACTTTCCTGCACTAAGCACTTGCTATACATGTAGAACAAAAGACTTAGAGAAGCACTCCCAGATGAAAGTCCACTTGTCAATGGACATTTATGTGAGCTTGGGAAAACTGCTTCCCTCTTGGGACTTTGGCATCCTCATCTATAAATAGTTAGATGGTGTCCAGGACAAAAGAGTGTTGCCAAAAATTAAAATGTAACAACTCTGCAAGAAATGCACAGTTCCTCCCATTTAGCAAGCGTTCAACAGAATTGTCTTCTGCATGCTCATTCTTTCTCCTTTTCCCTTGAGCACCCACATGCTCAAATTCCAGCATAAACCTTAGCATAAACACATGTGGGTGTAGATGGGTGCTCCTAGTCAGGTAGTGTCAGAGAATGGCTCAACAGAAGTCCCCACACCAGTATCACAACAGGGTCCTGCATGAGCCTCTCCCCCCACTGTGCTCATCATCGTGGGATTTCACCATGAGCATTTAATTCTTTTTTATATAAAAAGAAAGATTATTCTCAATGATGCATGTGATAAATATGCAGGCTTTAAACCTTTTAGAAATATTAAAGATTTTACCGCTCAGCGTTTGACAGACTTGATTAATCCCTTCCACACAGAAATATTCAGGAGGATAGCTGTGGTTGGGTTTTAAAGCTCCGAGAGTGTTCTTTGATAAAAGCAAAGAAAAGGTAAAGGGCTTTTAAAAGGAGTGAGCGATTCTCCTGCCACACAGACTAGACAAAGAATCGGAAGCCTCGGAATGCTGTGCAATGTGGTAGCAGGCTGGCTGTCGGCATGGGGGAGGGTGCAGGGAGCTGTGCTTTAAACCTTTTTCCTTCACAGGAGTTTTCCAATGAAAGGCACATGTCCAGCTTGAACACGGGATGGGAATCTAAGAGGTTTCTTCTCCTCTGGGTTCCAAATGGATGTTATGGGAAAGGGTGAGGGGGCAGGGCCAGTCAGGGCAGCACAGACTTCAGGGAGGGAGGAAATGGAACGGCCTCCTCCTCTTTTCTGTACTTCTGTCCACAGTGCTCTACCTGGATACACCTCTTCAGGCCTCAATTTTAAAAAAAAAAGTAATGGGTGACTTAACTGTTTTCAGTTTGTTTTTCTTCCTATTATTATTAGCACATAATAATTACACAACTGTATAGGAATCCGTCATGACAGTCCCAAACACACACATAGCATGTAGTCATCATCTCTGTCTACCCTTCCCCCCCCCTTTCCAGCATGCTTTGTAATCCCTAATAGTCTACCTTCTACTTTCAGATCTGGGTATTTCCCCTGCACTTTTATTGGGCCCTCTAAAGAATGAAAAAAAAATTTGACCAATTTTTCTCCATTAGTATCTGCCTAGCTTTTGTATATAATCAGTATCTATTACTTGGAGAATTATGTTTAATGAATACAACTCTCTGAACAAAATAAATAAATAAATTGGGTTTAAGAAATATAATCTTTTGAAGATTCAGGTGATACAAACACTCCTATTTAAGTGTGGTGCTTTCAAAATTGGCAAACAGACTCTACCTCTCTCCACACTATGATAGAAAAGAAATTATTTCAGAGGTTAAAAAGAACTGTATGTCCAGCTCTAACCTCCTTCAGTAAATACTGTGTGTACTTCCTCACAGATGAGCTGGGAACAGCCTCCAGCTTGGCTTCCTTGCCTAGGAGAGGGGACTTGCCTACTTCCCGGTGAGTATCTTTGGTGAAGGCATGTGTAGGGGAGCTATGGAAGACAGAGGAAAGGTGCCCTAAATCCAGCATTCTTTTCCTTGGCAATGCTAGTTAGCCAAAGCTTTGGGAATGAGTGGTACTCATGCTCAAGGATGCTCAAGGATGATGGGGGAAGGATACACTGTATACCATGCTACAGTTTCCATCTGTACCTTTCCATCCTGATGCCAGACAAATTGCTGGCTTTTTCAATCCACCACCACCACAAACCTCTTCACACCACTACCTGCTCTGAGTGTTTCTTTGCCGCCCAGGTCAATCTGCAAGCCCAGCCCCTTGTTCTGTTTTTATGAGAGCATTTTCCCCAACACGAAACACCAACATATCTGCCACGAGATATTATGGGGGCAAAGGTGTAATTCAATTACGTGACTTAATCAATTCAAATGGCTAATGTACAAGAATCTCCGGATGTCATCCAGCTCTCAACTGAGGGGGAATAATTGTTCCATAATTTCTTAATTCTCCCACAAGACAGTTTAAATTAAAGGATGTCAATTTGCAAAGCCAGGCTGCATTGTATTCTTAAATTGGGCCTGAAATAGCCACACGAAGAAGGGTAATAAGGCCGACAGCACTGCCCAAAGTGCCCGGTGCCGTGCAAAACTGTTTAATACGGTCAGACCCTTTAATCTTCATATCTACTGATGCAGAAAGCAGCATATTTCTGTCACTTATGATAAGAAACATTTTTAAATTCCTTGGTGAGGTCTATAGATCTTAGGCAGCCACGATAGTAAGACTTTCTATTTCTGTTCCTGTGCACACTTCCTTTTCCCCTCAAATTGGTTTTATTCTAATTCATTTACTTTCCAATCTAAGTGAGAGACAAGTACCCTGAAAGAACCACCCAGAACAACAAAAGCAGGAGCACTGCGGGCATTGCGTTTCTCGGAGCTGCTGCCTACAACCACAGTCAATAGTTAGTGATTAACATGAAGGTCCTGAGGTGTTAACTCTGGGGCCAACAATGAGCTCCAGAAAAAGGAAAGGAGAGAAATGAAACTAGAGAGTAACTGGCTGAGGGGTGACTTGAAATATTTTTATAAAAGAATCAAGTATTGTACTCACAACTCTCCTAAAAATTGGTTCAGTCAGTGTGTCCAGGCTGCACAGGGGAGATGCTTGGGGAAGGAGTTCCCAGGTTCTGGTTGGAAGGAGATTCAGTGAAGCTCTTCTGAGATTGCCAGGGCCACGAGTCAGGAATCATGGAGAAAGGGCAGGAAGCAGCTGCAGTGAAAGAAGCCCATGTCAGTTTTGAGAGCAGACTACAGAAGGAGAAAGGAGGATTGGCGTTGACTTGGCCACAACAATGGAATTGGGACTAAGTAGTTGGGAGAAGGCCTGTTGTCTAAAGCAGAAGAGTGGGGGGGGGGGGGTGCTGAGCACTGTCCTGGGCTAAAGCAAAGAGCTGAACTATATGGAAAACCCATGAAACTTCAAATGTTCTTCAGCTTCTATTTCAGGATTTTAGACTAGGTGATACACATACAAGCCAAAGGACCAAAGCTACAAATTGTACATATTTTACTTAGGAGTCTGTCTGTGGGAGGAATACACTGAGGTGGAAGCAAAGGTAAGGAATGTGTCTATTTGGGACTGCAAGATGTCTCTTGCAGAAGACCTAGGTTTGGTCTCCAGCACTGGTCTGGGGGTCTACGATGACATGCAACTCCAGATCCAGGGCATTCAATACCCTCTTCTGAATTCTGTGGGTATTAAATACTAAAATACACATGTACAATTAATAATAATAAATGATATTTTAAAATGTATATTTTAAATCTCGATGAATTTTGCCAAATGGTCATCTGCAAAGGGTTAATTTGTACTCTCTTCAGCAAATAGGAAAAGACTTTCCCTCACAAACAAGGCAGACAAAAAATTTCTTTTATGGAAATATAGGAGAGAGAAGGCACATTGATGACAATATAGGTGTTAATATTTCATAAATGACACAGCATTTTAAGTGCAGATTGTAGCTATTACATGTATTAATTTATTTGTAAATTAACAATAAACCTCTGGCTAGTGTTATTATTGTTATTACAAATAAAGAGATAGAAACAAAGATAACTTAGAACATATGTTTGTGACCACAGCTGTTAAGGGCAGAGTGAAAATTGTAGCCCCAGCACCTGACATCCTCATTCACAGCCTTGTCTCCTAATTGTCAGTTTCTACTCCAAGTGATGGTATATTGTTGCTGATGTGTGCTATAACAGGTCCACATGGATAGAAAAGCAGGAGAGGAAGAAATACACAAGAAATCAAACCAGGGAGCTGGTTCTTTCCATTTTGATGAAAGAACACAGAGGCTATTAACTAGATTTTCAAAATTTGGGGCTCCAGAGTGATAGCAAATCCCCAAAGAAGAACACACCAACACATTAACACGTTTTTCTTACTTTTTTTTCCATGTCTTTCATTTGAACGAAAATGATTCTATAAGTACTGACAATATCGTTGCAAGATGAGCTACAAAACCCAAAGTGCAGTGTAACCAAAAGAACATGGCTCTAGTTCCCAGCCCAGAGTCTACCATTCTTCAACTTGCTGACTTTAGAAAAGCTGCCCAACTTCTCTGAACCTCATCATGTCAATGAAAAAGCGAGTTCACAACCCCAGGAAATGTTTTATGGGTTCTAAATGTGAATGGTGCCTGTCAATGGGAATCACGATCTGTAAACAGCTCCTGCCTCTCTGCTTGATCTCATCCGTTCCCATTCAGATACCCACTTCAATCAAATTGGTCTATTTGCTTTTATTAAATTTAATGGAATCCTTCAGTCAGCTTACATTTCTGCATCCTGTTCTTTTGCTGCAGCAATCACTTTGTTCCACAAATCTTCTCTATGTGGATTCTTCCCCAAAGCCATCTAAGTCTACATCAACTGCCACCATCTCTGTAGGGTTTCTCTGACATTGACCTCAGCTATATACTCGTTCTATCTCTGAATTCCCTAGAGCCACTGGACTCTAATGTTACTTCAAGGTTAGTCATCACAATTACAGCAGTTAGTACATGGTTACCTGTGTAGCGGGTATGATTCTCAATATTTCACATACTTTGCATCTCACTTAAACTTTTCCTCACACTGTGTGTGCTATTGTCACTTGTTGACACAGGCATTATGACTGTCACTCATTGCACATCTCTTCTGTGTGGCTGGACTTAAGGCTATAAACATGACATTTAAATTCACAGGCTTTGGAGTCAAAGAACTTAGATGTCCATTGATAATGAGTCCAGTCCCTCTGTTATTTGGCAAGTCACCAACATTGGCATGCGTTTCATTTGTGAACAGGGATGCTTATGATACCTGCTTCCAAGTGTCATCAGAAGGCTCAGATTACAAATAGGCAAATCTAAAACAGTGGCCAACTGATGGGAAGCTTGGCATGTGTCAGCCCTTACCATTATAGGCTTTTTTTTTTTTTTTAAAGATACAGGCCTGATGGTCCCACTCACAATGTTCTGACTCAGTGATGGATGAAAGTGATGTATATTGAGTAGAAGCTAGACTTTTTGAAATTTTCTACTTTTTCAAACTGACAAATATGCTCTGACATTCTTTTTCACACTGGATAGTTGCAGTGAGCTGCTGATCTCAGTCAACTATGGGATCAGGAGGAGAACAGTCTGTAATCTACAGGGTACTGAATTGCCAAGTCATGATGTTTTGTAAGTGGGTAAGCTCTGTACATTTTCAGCTGTGAATGGCTTTGCTGAGATGCAACCCCACAGAAGGTCAAAGTCTCTGACATCTTTTATCTCAGCTTACACATGTTAGAGCTTCTGCCCAGAGTGCCTTCTTATATTGTTAGGTTTCTTCCACAATGAACGAGAAGAACCCAAGGGCTAGGATTCCAAGATCCAGCCCCAACAGACCTTTGGTTGCAGGGTCCCCATTTCAGAGAGATTTTCCTCCACTGTGCTCTTTGTTATCTTTTGTTTTTTGTTGTCACCTTGGCAACAGAGTCTTACTCTATAGCCATGGATGTTCTAGAACTCAAAATGTAGATCAAATTGTCCTCAAACTCACAGAGATCTGCTTTTCTCTGCCTCCCAGGGACTGGAGGTAAAGGTGTACACTACCATACCTGGCATCATTTTTAGTACCCAGTTTTCTTGCACGTTAGTCCCTTGGTTCCTGTGATATAGCTTCTTGTTGCAATTCTTACTCCACAGCAAGTTCCCTAAAAATGGTGACTTGTTTTAATCATCAATCCCTAACACTTTACACAGCTCTGATGTGAGTGTCACTAAATGTCTATTAACTGAGTAAGCCAAAGTGCTAGAAATAGATGAGAATGAGCAAAGAGAGAAAGCCACCAAATCATAACTTACTACTAGATAATTCACAGAAAATCATTCAACCTGACAATCAAAGCATAAGAAAGAAACTGTACTAAAGGGGGATGCTTTATATGAATAGATGTCAGGCTCTGCACGGGACCAGCTGTGTTGTGTTCCTGTCAGCTACACAGTCACACATCATGCTGCCAAGCTTTGGAAGCTTTAGCAGTAAACCATTTAGAAATGTTAGATTCACCACTAATTCTTAAACTCAGGACATTAACAGACACACTGTTTGACTGCTCTGATAAAAGTAGAGCGTTATGGAGAGAAAGTAATAATTAACTCATAAGGAGTGGGGCAAGTAAACATTCTATTAAAAGAGAAAAAGATTCCAAATGAATATAATCTCCTTCCATTACATTATAGGCATTAAAATTAATAGTGTTGGTTTTTCTGTGGCTTGCACAGTCATTGTATTTAACAAGCTGAAGTTAACTTCACAGGGAAAAAAATAAATTAAATGTACTGGTGTCTCAGGAAACTTCATTTTCTGAGTGAATAGCCAAGTTGATGTACATCACCAGAGTGTCTGACAATCGGTTTTCCATACTGGTGTGTTCTAAATGGGAAAGGAAACCAACTCTTCATTTAAATTATATTGCAAATCACTTCTTGCCTGCTGAATGGCATTCAGCTGCAGTAGGTGGCTTTCACCGTAGGGCCCAAACCAAGACACTGGATGATTAATGCTAATTTGAAATGTTTTCTTGGTAGGGGGATGGGCAGGTTATCTTGGTGCAGAAGAGGCTGAGGAAATTTTATGGTGGGTGACTGACTCAAAGGCCAACGGCATATTTACCATCAGATAAAAATGCACATTCACAAACATACCAAGACAAGTCAATTATTCCCCCATTCACTGCTCTCCGGGTCCTTTGTGGAAAGAAACCTATTTATACCTCCCATCAGATGGATACACAGACTCATAGTAAACAAGCCCCCAGTCTCTCTGTTCTATATTTTATTTCCCAGGGCACCTTCCATTGTGGAAGCCATTAGTTTTGGTCTTTTTGTTCCCGATTTATCAAGACAGACATTCTACTAGTCCAGGTCGGTTTTGCTTCCAGATACCAAACAGTTCAGAGATACACTGTTTGGCTGAGTAAAGAGAAACAAAGCAAGGCAGTGCACTTTGTGACCTTTGGGGAAAGTGGCTGAGAATCTACAGTGAAGAGGACATATAAGGATCGTTCACAAAAGATCGTTGCTTGTCTCTTACTTCCTATATAATGTAACCCAATCAGATCACACAAAATAAGAAATTAATTAGAACGAATATGTACCAAAAATATAATTAACCCCAGCTATCAATAGCCCTTCTGAAATCATCATATTCTTTGGAAAGGAAAGAATTCCCCTTGTGTGACACAGATAGGGGACAATTTTCCATCTCCTTGTGGGCAGCCTGCACCTGCAGCCTTGCCCATATAGCATGCTTCCTCTGTACTTTGCCATCCACAGCAAGGGGTGCAGTTGAGGGCATTTGAACTCCCTGCCATAAATGTCTTATCCTCTTCTCTGTACTGTCCTGGATGTGTCCCCTTCCTTTGCTGGGCTTGAGGTTCCTACTGTGCAAGATTGTCATGTGAATTTGAGGTAAACTACTGAGCTGCTGAATGCCTGTCATAAGTAGACACTCTATAATTGAGAGCTATTATTGCAATGTCCTTAAAATGAAGCCTGTTTCTGCACTTATCAGTGTTTTTCTACCATGCTGCCCTGACGATCAGTGAGTAGTGCTTGAGATATTGGTTATCAGTGCATCTAATGGGCTAATTTATATATGCATAAGTAGCCCTGTGCCATAAGTACACATTTTCTGTTATGTGTGTTTAAATCAATGTACTTCAGTAGCTGAAAGCTCATTTCCATGTGGGGCTTTGACCTTTAAAATTACTGAATGTGCTGCTCAAGTGACAGGATCCTTTCTGTACCCGACACTGATTTGCAAAATTAGATGTCCAGAAGGCTAAAACATAATTTTTGAGAACAAGACAACAGTCTAACAAGCCTGGGAATATGCCATTAACCCAGAGCACAGCAGAGCCTTAGTGATTATCAAGGGACTAGACTTCTGCCTCTGCAGAATGCACAGCAGGTCACACCTTTAGCCAGGACAGCCGCAGACAAGCTTCTGAGAGGAGGGCCCAATGCCCAGGGGCTCCCTGAGCCTGCACAGCCACTGAAGAATTTGGTCTCAAGTTGACCCCATGTTGACATTACTTTGGGAGGCTTTACAACTTGCTCTAAGGCCAACCTGGCAAATTCCAGGGAACCTAGATAGAGAACATATTCTACAAACTCCCTGACTATCACGTAATAGTTTGGGTTGAAGACAAAATTATAGACGTAGAAGGATATGTAAATTTGATGATGGTCTTTGAAAGGTATGGCCTTCCTCCAAGGAAGGAGAAAGATATGGGTGGGTCACTCAGAAAAACAGAATAGGGGAAGAAGAAATGAAAACAGGAAGATTAGGGTTGTGGACAGAAAGAAAGGTGGGGTCCTATGTACTGCAGGAGTGTGCTTCAGAGGATCTGGAAGTTATGAGCCAGAGTTCTCTGGAGGGTCTTGCAGACATAGCTTGAGTTATGAAAACAGAGCAGACCAATCCAGTTCCCAGGACAGGTGAAACTGAATAGAACTCATTCTGTACACGTCACCTTTCCAGACTTCCTTTAGGAAGGTGGTGGCTCTTAGGAAAGAGTGTGGATAAACTGAGGAAGGAATTCCTACAGTTGCCAAGTCTCTGAACCCATGCTTCGACCTCTGGCACCCATCTCAGTACTTAACTTCAAGCCTCTCCATGCTTCATTTTGTTTTATCTAAAGAGCTATTTTTCCCTCTGCCATGGAAGCATTATTAAATGTCACCTCCAAATAAGTCATACCTGATCTCCCCTGGAACAATTAACAATTCCTTTGTTCAGTCAACTTCCTTCAGACTCTTGATGAATTCTGCCTGGTCCATCTCATCAGATTATGTAAAATGCCAGGTACCCAGACACCCAGTCCTGTTAAGCTGTGTTTTCATCTTTGATCTTTGCAACAATGCTCCACATACAGGATTAATGTTAAATGTATTTTTGTAATTAATTAAGCTAATTTTTAGTTTACAACCTGATTGTAGCTTCTCCTCCCTCCTCTTCTCCCCAGCTCCTCCCTCTCACCTCCCTACCTCCCCTTCTCCTTTGATAAGGAGAGTCCTTTCTTGTAATATCCAGTTACAGTAAGACTAGGCACATCTATTGTATAAGGTAACAATGTTACAAAACATAGAGACAAAGAAGCTAAGTAACTTGGATTTGGAGGTGGTCATCTCTGGGATGTGCTAGAAACCAAGGACAATGGAAAACCCCAGGAATCTATAAGGGAAACCCTAGCTAAGACTCTTAGCAATGGGAGAGATGGGCTATCTTGTGTAACCAGGTAAGACTTCCAATGGAGGGATTGGGGCACCAATCCAGCCTCAAAACCTTAGACCCACTTTTCTTTTTTTCCCCCTACAAGATATGAGAGGTAAAAGATGGAGCAGAATGAGGGAAGGGCCAACCAATGACAGGTTTAGTTTGAGACCCATGCCATAAAAGGGAGTCCACCCTGTTAATGATATTCTGCTATACCTGCAAATAGGAACATAGCATAACTGCCATCAGAGAGGCTTCACCCAGCAACTTATCAAAACTGATACAGAGATACACAGCCAAACATTAAGTAGAGCTTGAAGAATCCTGTAGAAGAGGGGGAGGAAGGATTGAAGGAGTCAAAGAGGTTAAGGATACCTCAAGAAAACCTACAGAATCAATTAACCTGGGCCAATGGGAATCCATAGAGACTGAACCACCAACCAGACAGCATGCATCGGACAGACTTAGGCCCTCTGCACATTTGTAACTGGGTCTTCATGTGGGACTCCTAAAGTGAAAAGAATGGTCTGTCTCTGACTACCTTCCCCTCACTGGGCTGGTTGCCTTGTGAAGAGTACTTTTCAGAAGAGGCTGTAGCACTGTAGTGGACATCTGCTTCTTTATTCCTGCCAACACCTTTTTTTGTAACCAGAGAGCTGTCTCACCTGGCATTTCCAGCAGGATTCTGGAGGAACTATCAATCACAATGACTCTTGAATATCCACTAGCTTTAGGGGTTGACATATGTCCTGGTTGGTTTTTGTCAACTTGACACAAGCTTGAGTTATATGGGAAGAGGAACGTCAGCTGAGAAATTGCCCCCATCATGTTGCCTACAGGCAAGTCAGTAGGGCATCTTGATTGATGATTGATGTGGGAGGGCCAAGCCCATGGAGAGGTTGTGCTACCCTTGGGCAGATGGTCCCGGATGGAGAAAGAATGCAGGGCGAGCAAGCTGTGGTGAGCATGCCCAGAAAGAGCATTTCTCCATAGTCTCTGTTTCTGTTTCTGCCTCCAGGTTCCTGCCTCACACTCCTGCCAGTCTTTCTCCATGATGGACAATGGTGAAAATCACCCTTTCCTCCCCAGGTTGCTTCTGGTCCTGGTGTTTTATCATAGCAACAGAAAACAAACTAAGACAACATGTAACCCAAGTGCCACTAAGAGTCCTGTTACAAAGGCTCAAGACCTGTAAGGAGTTTTCCTTAGGAATGCCCAAATCATCATAATTACTACAAGAATACAGCATCTGTAGCATGAGCAAACATGGATAACAGTTAGCAGAGAAAGGCAGAAGCAACAGATATCTAGAAAGAATGTCCCAGAAAAGCCATACTTGGCCTATCACCAGCACACTGAGACTGCCAATCTGCACATGCTAATAAAGCTGTGGCTTTCCTTACTTTAATTAGATCCCTGCCCTTGTCAATGCAAATTATCTGCACCAACTCAATCATATTACAACAATGATCCTGATAAAATACCCATGTCATTAAAAAGATACGTTTGATTGTTCTATTAAAAAGTCAGTGATGCAAAGAGTATGTTTGTTTTAAAACAATGGTTTCAAGATCGTTTTATATGCTCTAAGGGATCTGGAGACTAATGAAATTAGAGATAAATGAAGAAAGAAGTACCTGGGGCTCAGGTCTTTCTTTTTAAGCAGAGGCAACTGTCATTATTCTGTTTTATATATTGAAATTTCATGTATAACTAGTTTTTAAGATGACCCTATTGCCTTTAAAGACATTAAAATAAAATAGAATTATATTTTAAATAAAAACTGCCTGCACATAAAAGACAGGCTAAAAACTGCTGCCCCAAATGACTCTTCTGTGAAGGTTCTGGGGAACTGAGGACTTTGCAATTCAACAGGTTGCTTTAGATAAAGAAGACAAACACCAGCCCTTCCCAGGGAACCAGTAGGACCTCTTGTCTACAGACTGTGGCAGCTGATAGTTTCAAGTGCAAGCTGAAGTTTCAATTGTATGGAAAAAGAGATTTCTGCCTGGAGAAGAAGACAAGTTTCTATACCATGCAGACTCAACAAAGTCAGCCTGGGGACAGCCTCAGGATGGGTTATGAAGAATAAATAGCTTTAAGCTCCAAACCCAAGTCATCACAATGAATTCTCTGGCTTCTCCAGTCCTGGTCACCTGAGTTACTTTCCCATAATCCCCTAGCCTAGCTCATCCCACTTTCTTTTACCTCTAGGACATATTTCTCCTGAGAGGACATTTCAGGACTCCTCTTTCCCCATTCGTATTCTTTCTCAGACCTCCCATGGCTACTATGCTAAACTTTCTCTAGTACAATGTGGCTGAAGAACTTTCCCCATTCTTTAGGCAAATGACATTCAGTCCCTACTCCATGACCTGGTGTGGAACACATGTTCCCATCCCTTCCCGCCTCAAAAGCTACAGGACCAAGCACAGATCTATATTATCACTCTGAGCTTCAAAAAATGTCTTCTTCCTCTTGTGACACATGGGGTCAGCCAGGCCTCAGAACCACCATGTTACACTACAGTTTTGCAGGGGTGGAGGATTCAGTGAACTTTATTGATGGTATTCAAGAGAGTAGGGTTCTGTACCATGAGGGTGATCCTCAGTTTGGGGGCCGAGATGTAACAAGAACTCCTCTTGCTCTCAGTGTCCTTGCTAGGGTGGGTGGTCCAGAGTTTCTTACTCCTCAGAGGCCATGTAGGCCATGAGATCCACCACCCTGTTGCTGTAGCTGTATTTATTATCATACCAGGAAATGAGCTTTACAAAGTTGTCATTAAGAGCAATACTAGCCCCACCATCAAAGGTAGAGGAGTGGAAGTTACTGTTGAAGTCACAAGAGACTACCTGGTTATCAGTGTACCCCAGGATGCCCTTTGGTGAGCCTTCAGATGCCTCCTTTATCACCTTCTTGATGTCACCATATGTGACAAGTTTCTCCACATGGCATGTCAGAGTTATGACAGATACATTGGGGATAGGAAAATGGAAGGCCATGCCAGTGAGCTTCCCATTCAGCTCTGGGATGACCTTGCCCACAGCCTTGGCAGCACCAGTGGATGCAGGGATGGTGTTCTGGGCATTCTTATGGCCATCATACCACAGCTTTCCAGAGGGGCAATCCATAGTCTTCTGAGTGGCAGTGATGCCATGGATGGTGGTCATGAGTCCTTCCACGATGCCAAAGTTGTCAATGGATGACCTCGACCAGGAGCCTAAGCAGTTGGTGGTGCAGGATGTGTTGTTGACAATCTTTAATGAGTTGTCCTACTTCTTATGGTTCACATCACCCTGTGTGACTCTTTTGGCCCCACCCTTTAGAAGACTGGGACTTAGTCTTCTCCTTGGTGGTGATGCCAGTAGACTCCACAACATACACAGTATCAGCATTACCCCATTTAATGTTAGTGGGATCTCACTCATAGGAGATGGTGATGGGCTTCCTATTGATGACAAGCTTCCCATTCTCAGCCTTGAACATGCCATTGAACTTGCCATGGGCAGAGTCATTCTGGAACATGGAGACCATGTAGTTGAAGTCAATGAAGGGGTCATTGATGGCAACAATCTCCACTTTGCCAGATGCAGAGCAGAAGGCAGCCCTGGCAACCAGGCACCCAATATGGTCAAATCTGTTCACTCTGACCTTCCCCATCATGTTTATGAGACAGGGCTGGCACTGCAGGAGAAGCTGTGACTGTTGTTGGAAGAGGACAGAGCAGAGATGCTATACTACAATTTTAAAAACCTTTGTAGAGTATAATTACAAGGTGATCTTTCTGGGATACAGAAGCGATTCTTTAGTTTGCAGGGTGTGACCAAGCTCTAAACTGGGGTCTACCAGGAAAACAGTGGAAATCTTCTTTAGTGCCCACCCATTGTTCATCACACACTGCAGTGGAAAAAGTACATCTGATGCCTTTGCATATAGTCAGTTAATAATTATAACAGTAATTATAGAGTCCTTCATACAACCTAGGCTCTGCTCTAAGTGTTTTCATTTATTAACCCATCCAATCAGCAGAGACCTCAAAAGAAAGCCTCTCCTAGTGATCTGAAGCCCAGGGGCGTAAGTAACTTACTCAGGCCACATAGCTGGTAACTTGTAGAAGCACTAAATAATCCCTGCCAGCATAATTTTTACCTGAATGCTCCTTTCAACAATTAGCAGCTGATAGTGTCTCTGGTGCTTCTTATGATGTGAGACTATGTACTTGCTAGTCACATCTCACTAGTTGGTATTTTCCTCAATACTAGGATCCTGTCTGCCAACACACATCCCAGATACACTTGTTCATATATTTACAAACTGCTGAGACTATAGGTACATCCATTGAGCTGAAATTCCAGGCAGTTGTGAGCTTCCTGACATGGGTGCTGGGATCCTCCAAGCCACCTCTCCAGCCCAGCTAAAACAGTCTTATCCTGACTTCATTTCTGTCCCAAGGAATGAAAAGAAGAGAACACAGCCAATGATTAATAGCTCAGGGACATTGTCATTCTTTCCAGGGCAAACAGAGGACTCAGGTAAATGAGCAAGTGACATTTAGAATAGGACCATAATCTGGCAAAGAAGGCAATGGGTTCTGGAATACTGGCGCTGTGGCAATGAGGTAGCGGTACACTGTTTCATGCAGAGTAAGTGAAGCAGGCCTCTCTTAGAGAACTCTAGCTCATGTAGAGACCAGAGGATAGCAAATGGCCAGCAAAGGATATTGCAGACAAAAAGAACTTATCATACAGTGAAGTAACCCCAGGACCTCAGTGCACATAGGATCTGCAGTCCACGGGTTAGTCTAGGTCTGGATTCTTACTGCAATAGGAAGACACTAGCAAACTCTAAGCAGAAGTGTCATATCTAATCTGCAGAAGCAGCCCTCTGCCTGCTGCTATGGAGAAAGGTTCATATGAGAAATAGCAAAAATTAAAGGGTCATCTGGATTAGGATTCCTATACAAACTGAAATAGCACCCAAAGACTTGTAGCGTTGGACATGGAGGGTAAACAGCTGCATCCGTCAAAATTTACAGCCTGATCAGACAACAGGGCTGCAGTGCAGGACTTAAGGGTAACATGAACGCCAGTGCAGCTAATTGCAGAGTGTACTGCTAATTGCAGAGTGTGCTGCAATGCAGACTTCCTGCCTGCTCTAAATGTTCACACAGAGGCTTGCTGCGTTCTCACCTTCAGCAGAAGTGTGGGGTGTCATTACAAGAAGAGAATATGAAAAATACAGTGGCCCTTGAAAGTAGGGGTGGAGGGAAATAATGAGGAGCTGTTTTTCTTTTATTTTTTTTTTAAAAAGGTGCTTTTCAAATGACAGGTCTGTGGCTGGTTACCAGTAACAAGAGCCCGTGCCAGTGTGCCAGATCCAGTTATCCGAAGCATGATCCACATCTACTCGTTCATCTACACAGAGACCCTTGATGTTCCCATCATCCCAGTATCACAGATGGATAGAAGAAGCCAGGACTGCTCAATTATTAGTCCAGGGTCACACATCTTGTTAACATTCAAACCTGGGTAGAAAAGGCAGGTTGGCTATAGAATGTGCCCTTCATTCAAGTATTTGTCCTTCAATAAACTGTGCAAATAAGAAATGATGTCTGGCTGAAGAGACCCTGTACTGCAATGCATCTCTAGTGTGATTCCCAGCATAAAATACTATACCATGTATACTATGTAGGCATCAGAAGGGATGAGCTCAGAGGAAACCCTGATACCCACCCCACTGGAATGTATCAAAGAATCAAAATCACATAGAGACCATGCTCTGAACCAGTAGAGTGTACAAATGCTTGGCAGGCACACGCTATTATTTAAAAAAAAACTATTATTTTAACCAGATTTTTACCTAATTTTTGAGTCTACTGAATTGTACTAAAACTCAACATAATTAGTCAAGTCTTGTATTCCTAAAATGAGAGAAAGAACACTTCAGAAGGTAGCACTTTTTTGAAACTCTACCTTTTACTGGCCAAGAAACGTAGGATGTGAGTCAGCCAGGGTGATATCTAGCAAAAGGTGGAACCTCTGAGACCTCTTTCCCATTAGTATCTTAAGGTCAGTCTCTGCACAAGCTCTGGGTTAGAACAGGTTAAACCAGATACCAAAATGCCCTGAAATTCCTGCTTCCCATGGTACTAGCTGTGTGTCCTTAGCAATATCTCCTAACCTTTCCATGCACCAACATCTTCCTTGGTGAACCAATGTGATACACCTGCCAGGCACCATTCTTGTGCATGCTGGGGGAGAGGGGCAAGGCCCCAAGTCATTGTGTGTCCCAGTCATACACTTAGGAAGCGAAGAGTTGCTGCTACTATTACAACATATTGGTAGATGGAAACCCACTAAGTCCAAAAAAGCTTCCTCCCTATTGCCTATCTTCCACAGTGCTAGAAAGTGCTATGCAGCCTGATGGTGGAGAAAAGTTATCTATGGTCTTACCCACCACTGGACCCAGTATGCTTCAATAACAACACTTCAGGTAAACTGTGCCCATTGGTACAAGAGTGGCATATCTATTTGGAGATAACCAACTACTTTTTATTTGGACTTAAGGCTTATTCCGCAGGAGGTAATTTCATACCTGGTACTGAAAACCTGGCAAAAAGCCCATTGAAAGAGAGGACAACAATCACAGGGTAGAATCTGCTATTAAATGGTCTGTTGTGAAATTTCCCTTTACATATTTATGATTATACTCATAGCCTTAGTCAGAGAGGTTTCTTTTTCCAATGGGCAGCAGTCATACTGACCAATGTACAGAGAGTAATTGACTGCTAGAGCTCAGCCTAAATGGGATGCCATTATCAATACCATTGCCAAGGCTCTGTGAATAAAGTGAAAGGGGAGGCAGAAAGAACCAGGAAATGGAAAGCAGTACTGTGAAAGGCTGTCTTCTAGATGTGATGTGGCTATTATATTCTAAACTCAACATCAACAGTACAAGAATGTGTCTCACCCCTTCCTAAGGATCTACTGGCAGTTGATGACTGTGGGAATCATTCTTGATTGGGAGTGTGGTCATTGGTATGTTGCCCATGTTCCAGTAGATGGCCCTATGCTTATGTACATATAAGTAGGACTACTTTGGTTCTATCCTAGGTCTCTGGGCTATCCAGCCTCTGGGGCTTGGCCCTCCAGCAGTGTCAAGGGTAGGCTTCTTCTTGAGGCATGGGTCTAAAACTGGACCAGTCACTGGTTGGTGACTCCCATAATGCCTATGCCACTTTTACCCAGCACATCTTGTAGGCAGGACAAGTCATGGGTTAAAGGTTATATGACTAAGTTGGTGTCCCAATCCCTTCACTGGACATTTTGTCCAGCTACAGGAGATAGCCATTTCAGTCTCCATATCTTCCATTACTAGGAGCAGCAGAAGGGGGCAGGAGCAGGTACAGGGTATGGGGGACAGAATCAAAATACATTATGTATGTGAATGAAGTCCCATAAGGAAACACATTATTATGTATAATTAATAGATACAGACAAAACCATTGAAGAAATGCCTGTTTCTGAAAGTCACTATTATATGCTATTGTTGCTGGTTGTTGTTGTTGTTGTTGTTATTGTTATTATTACTATCATCATCATTACTTTGATGTTTTACCTGGGTGAGAGTTTAAGAGGAAATCTAGAATCTATTGAAAACATGTCAGTCCCAGGCTCTGGATTCCAAAGAAGAGCCATGATCGTTCTCACTGTAACAAAGCACTGGGAATTCAAAGATGCCTAATAACTACAGTTATCTACACTCTGCCTGTCTTGTTCTCCTGTTTCTAGGCCACAGTTGTTCGTCAGAAATAAAATGGGAAACTGAGGCCCATCTGGCAAGGTGGCTTGGCGAGGGTTATAGCAAAAGCAGTTTATGCTGAGGTAGCTGCCCTCCACATCCAGTTCCTTTGAGAAAGAGCAGACACAGAATGAACTGTAAGGTGCAGGCATAGCCACCCCCTCCTCCACAAACTACAGGCAGACAGTTTAATGGTGAGAAAAAAAATGGAAGATGAACAGTGATTTGATATCCTAAAAATCCCCAAAAATAAAACCCAAAGTATGGTGTCTGGAAAATGCTGTTCCGCCCTTCTGGCAATTAATGCAGCACAGAGTGATGAGAGAGCATAGATCCTGGAGAGAGAGAGAGAGAGAGAGAGAGAGAGAGAGAGAGAGAGAGAGAGAGAGAGAGAGAGAACGAGAGCAGATTGCTGGCAGATCCAGACTCTCCTTTGATGGAACAGAAAAGGATAATATATATTTTCACCTTCAGAAAGGTTAGGTAATTATAAATGTATTCTCCTTACTCATAATATTTTAAGCAAGTAATTGTTGCCCATGGGAAAATGTTTAATTATTTCTGACGAACAACTGTGGCCTAGAAACAGGAGAACAAGACAGGCAGAGTGTAGAAACCTGTGCCCGCCTCTTAATTGTGTGGCAATCTTGTCTTTTCATTGTGTGCGCGCAAAGTCTGCTATTGATTTTTCTCTCAATTGATTTCACAAATTTTTTTAGTTTAGCAACAGAGGGTCT